>NW_015113561.1:151343-237388 GCF_001443285.1 Poecilia latipinna
CCCCCCTTCCACAATGGGGGCTCATTTGGAGCTGCTCTGTGATTTAGGGCTCCGGCACCAAGCGGTGAAAAAACAACTGAAGTCACGGGGTAATTGGCAACATAAATGCCATGTAGGAAAATTAAGCCACGTAATAAATAACAAGGACACTTGTTAATGGGCTCTAAAGTGATGATGATGCAAGGTGTAGCGTAGCATGGTGTACCTTTCTAAAACAAACTCGCTCTGCACGTTTTCCCTCAACACACCATCACTGTGGTGGCAGCATCACGCTGTGGGGAAGGGGAAGCTTTAGAAACATATCAGCTTATCAAGGCAACCCCTAAATGCACTGGATTCATTAAAGAATCAATAAATGATGTTATGAAATATATATAAATTTAAAAAAAGCAAACTCTATGCATTTTATACAAAATGTGGTGGTGTCAGTATCATGCTGTAGGATGTTTTTTGGTGGGGAAGGTAGAAGAAAATCAACTGAGGCTGAGGTTGTAAACTGAGAGCGTTCACTTGTGAACTTTAACGTGTTCGAGGAATATGAGCAATGCCATTTTACGCATAGAACATTTTTTTTCCATCTGAATATCTAAAAGTAAACTTCTACAGAGTTGTTCCTCAAGAAGCCCAAGAATGAAACACAGTTGTCTTTCAACGGCAAACCCAGAGGATTTCTTCTCTAACTTAAGGCGGCCGCAGGAGTCTTTACATGCAATACGTTGGGGAAGAGTTTGCGAAATTGCGTCCTTATTGTAAACAGACAAAAAGAAAAACTTACCAGAGAGGACTAAAATCGTGGAGATCTCTGTTTTGACATGCACGGATAAGGGAGGAGAGGGCATGAGATGAATCCAGAGAGAGAGAGGAATGTTTCCAACACCACAATGCAGCTAAAAAACGAAGGAAAAAAATCGAGGCGCTGCCTTTTCTCAGCTTACTATTCCACAATCAGCCGGCATCGACTCTGATCAGATATATCCAAACCCAGATTTGCAGCTGCAGTCTAATGCCATGCAAGGAAATCCGAGTTTACGCAACTTATCCTTCGAAAACAGCGCAGAAAACCATGTCGCTGTCCCCCCTTTCTCCGAAACTTTCCTCCCCGTCACCAAGTTCCTTCCAGAGCGCAAAACATGCCCGGAGCTCCCGAGCTGCACACTTGTCAACTAAACAGAAAGTCTGCAGGCGCTACGGACGTGGAAGGAGGCTGAAACTGGAGCAGGGGATAGATGTCCGATGCGGAATGTCATAAAATCCATCAAATCTCGGTTCCCTCCGGAGAGAGAAGCGTCCACCAACAGCCTTCGCACGGTCTTCTCAGACTCTTTTGTCAGGTTTACTTTTTTTCTCATTCTTACGTCTTATACACCGCCCTCCTCCTTCCATCCAGAGGGTGTCACTCCCCCAAACCCCCCCTTTGCACTCACAAGAAGTTGTAATTCGAGCCACTTCCTGGCCACAGTGCCTTTGGGCCCTGCCTTCCTCCGCCCATCACATACTGCAGACTTCCCTGCGCTCTAACTTGCTCTCACACGGGGTCCAACCCGAGTTGAGCGTCTGTGCTGCTGCTCCGCTCCGGAGCTGTCCGAGCTGAGAAATACAACGCCGCCTAGTGGAAAATAAATAAAGGGCGCGCAACCAGATGTGGAGTCCAGTCGTCTCTACCCTGCCCTGCGAGCCGTACAGCCCGTAAACTTCATAAAAACACAACTATTAAACTCTGAGATGAAAAATAAATATATTTTACAAAAGAACCAAAATAGCTGTTATAGTAGTATAATAACCTCAGTTGCGTATTTATGAATTTATCGCTCTGGTGCAGTGCCATGGATACACTTGACTTGAACCTTTCCACATTTCGTCTCATTACAACCCCAAACATCACTGCATTTTAATGTATCTGACTGAGGAACACAAAGCAGTGCATAATTATGAGAATGAAGGAACATCAGATATGGTTCTGAAACTTTTTTGCAAAGAAAAATAAGAAATAAAAATTTCCCTTTTTTATGCATATATAAAGACTGATAACTGGCATCCTTATTTGCAAAATAGATTAAGCTCAGTTAGATTGTATGGATGCAGTTTATTAAGTACTTTGACTAGGCCATTTAAACCAATGCATATGCTTTTGATCTAAGTTCAGGGTCATAATCCTGCTGGAAGGTGAACCTTTGCCTACGTTTCAAACAGGTTATTTTCCTACAATTGTACTGTATTTTACCTTCATCCTTCTTCCCTTCAACCTTGACCAGTTTCTCTAACCTCTACTAAAGTAAAACATTCCCACAGTATGATGGAACCACTCCCATGTTTCACAGTGGGGATGTGTGAGGATCCCCACTACAGGATTTCTACAGGATTTCTCATAGTTTATTTCAACAAGTTTTTTCTTTGTTGTTTTTTTGTTGTTTTTTTCTCACGTCTCTTTCATGAATGACAGATGTTGTTTTATCTCCTAACCCTGCTTCAAACTTCAACAAAGCCATAACTTGTCTGCTGGGTTCCTGGGTCTTCATGATGCTTTGTTTTATTCTAAAATCCAGTCAAATACGTTGAATCTTGTGGTCGTAATATGAAAACATGTAAAATATATCTTAGTGAGTCAATGAGAGTAAACAGAATCTTTGAGGATAGCTCATGCAGTCACACACACACAAAAAAAAACAACCATATAAAATAGCTTGCAGCATCACCAAGTCTTAGAAAGTGTCCTATAAATGATCTGTCTGCAGCCACCTCAGGAGAGAAAGAAGGCAGCCCCCCTACAGTTTGTCCCCCACTGCCTCAAGCTGTCTCCTGCATTTGTTCGGCTGTTCAAGTGCTCTGAAAGAGACACAAGAGGGGATGGAAAACTCTAATCTCTGCAGTCTTTTTTTTATTTTTTTTTTATTTATTTTTGTCTCCTTTTCAGCTTTTTTTTTTTTTTAAACCACATCCATTCAAATCGAGGAGAGGCACTAACAAGACTCCAATGTAAAGACTCGAAATGTGAATGGAGAGTTTTGGGTGATTGTTTTTTGTCTTCCCCCGTCTCCGCCTGGCCCAGTGAAGCCGTCAGATAACACCGGATCTGACAGCTTTGGGTTGGAATAAAGAGGGAGCCAGAGGCGGGCCTGCAAAGTTCGAGTCATTTTTCAAGAGTGGGACAAAATGCCCCCCACAGTTTCTGCCTCTCTGTGTGTCTCTTTCCTTCCTTCCTTCCACTACACAAGTCTATTTACAATCAATTTATTTCCCCGGCACTGAGGCAGCCTACGATGGAAAGAAAAATCATCCAGCAAGAGTCTCGGGGCCCTTTGACTGAGCACTGGATGCACTCGGTGCCCTTGCTCTGAGGTATCCTTCAACCTGTCACCGTCTCCTTTATCTCCAACCTTTTCTTCCGCTTTACTTTCCCCCCCACCCCCCTGCACCATTCTCCTCTGTGTTTGGACAGAGTGAAAGAGAAAGAAACACAATCAGCCTCTTAAATGAACTTATAGATTTCTTGTTGCTGCTGATGGGGCTCATGAGGACGGGCGCTAATTGCAACGCTTGTCCAGCATTGTGTTGATGTGGGAGAAGTTCTCACTGCTGGGGCTGAATCAGAACCTCTAACAAGTCATTAGCAGCACCCCCTGCTGATATGATGATTTTAAATGCTGCTGGAGTAAAATAATCATTACACTCGCTTTACGTCCTGGCATTCTCCAAAATGTGGCTCAGACTTTCAAAAGTTTGAAACTGGTATTATTTTTTCTTTGTTTTTTTTTATGCAATCCTTGGGAAAACAGCAGCGAGTTTGTTTTAATTTCAGTCAAACCCCAAGAGAAGAAAGCATGAAACATTCTGAGTTAGATCAAAGTAGCCCTAAAGGAATTATGTGTGTCTTTGTTACCGTATGAATAACAGTAAGTGTTGTGAATCTAGCAGGGAAACAATATTTAAATAAAAATGTACATTTTTAACTTAGATTTTCAGGGCATTTTATGTCACAGGCTCATACAAGAAATGTGAAGTCGAGAGATAAGTTTTTAATTTTATTTATACAAATCTGAGAATTGTGCCATGTACTTGTATTCAGCTCCACTGAGTTAAGATACTCTAAATGCTGCCCATTCATCTTTGCATAATTGTTCAGGTTCACTCAGATTGGATGGAGGCAGTCTTTAATGATACATTTTCAAGTCTAGCTAGGTTGGATTTAGGTGAGTAGTACTTTGACTGGGCCATTCTGACACATGAATGTTGTATCTTTATGGTTCTTGTCTTGCTGGAAGGCAAACCTTTTGACGTTTTGCAGCCTATGAAGATTTGTTTTTTCCACACTTTTTCTCATCAACTCTGACCAGCCTTCCTGTTCCTTCCTTCTGCTCTGACAACCAGACAGTCTGTTTGTTCTCACTGTGGATCAGAGCACAAAAAAAAAAACCTACAGAGACAGTCACTGTTTTTATTTCTCTTCTTTCTCAGGTTAACAATGAAGCGGTGTGTTATGATAACTTTGCTACGTCCAATTCAAGAGGCATCCCTTTTGTTATTCCACCAATGTGACACTGATGCTGAACAAATAAAACATCAAACGTGGACGAGTCACACCATGAGCAAAATATGAACCTAATGTGTGACTGTGTGATGATGGGGGATGGGAAAGATTGGAGGGAGATGTAGGAAGTAGGAGCCCATTCAAGCCTCTAATTCAAACCATGTATTCCATGAAACAAGAGCCTGAGCTAAGAAGTGTGAAAGGAAGGTTTTGGTTTTTGGTTAGAGAGAGAAAAACAGGCTTCCTCTAATTTTGTAATGTAAATATTTTAGATTTTTTTTCCCACACTTTCTGAATCTTTGGTGCGTTTCTTAATATAAAAGCAAAAAAAAGTTATTTATCATAGTTTATGATGCAGATATTTACACAACCTGTAAAAACCAGACTGCAAGATAAGGCAGCTATATTTATATATAGAACATTTCAGCCAGATGCAGCTTAAAGTGGTAGTACAAGAAGAAAAAGACAACACACAATGTAATACAATGTATCACACCAATAAAAATAAAAAAAAAAAGTAGGTAAAGATAGGCAGCAGCAAATAGGAAGATTTTTAAGCTAGTTTTAAGAAAACCTTAAGGTGGGAGCATTCCTGCAGCAAACAGGAAGCTTATTCCAGATTTTGGTGCATAATAGCTAAAAGCTGCTTCAGCATGCTTTGTTCGAACTCTTGGAATAGTTAGTAGATTTAATTCAGATGTTGTTAAAGGTCTCGATGATACATTGCAATGAAGCAGCCCGGAGATGTAGTCTGGGCTTTTACCATTTAGTGCTTTGTAAGCCATCATTTAAATCTATGAACTCTATTTTTTGAGCAACAGGCAACCAGTGCATATAGACCACAAAACTGGACTAAAATGTTGGTCTCGTTTTAAAGGCAGAGGGAAGGAAAATAATGAAGGAAGGTTGGAAGGGCATAAGGAAATATGGGAGGAGAGAAAGAAAAAGAAAGAAAGGCAAAAAAGAAAAGGAAGCAAGGAGGGAAGGATGTAAAGAAGAAAGAAGGAAAGGACAAAAGGAAGAAAGTAAGGAAGAAGGGAATGAATGAAGATTGGAAGGAAAATCATATTTCACTTATAATAAAACATTTTTCCCATGTAATGAAAATTGGCAGATTATTTACTGTAGGTGAAATAATCTGCCAAAGGAAGATTAAGGAATTATGGACATAAAAAAAAGCTCATCTTTCTTGCTGAAAAGTTACTTGTAAGTTAGTTTTGCCTCATCTCAAGCACACTAAGATATTTGCACTATAAACTAGGCCAAGCAGACCTGGTATGTTTTTTGCGTTTTTGCAGCGTAGACAAATGAACAGAGAATGAAATCTGGAAACACAAATCTTTTTTATTCAGTGTTTTCTTTTCTACACTCCTTCAGACTTGGAAAACACTGAAGTCAAATTCCATTATTTTCCACCGGCGAAAGAAATCAGCTTGAAAAATGGACAGCAGCTCCATGTTGGAGTTTCACTCTGACTGCTGCTCTCTCTCGCCTGGCCTGACTCAGGTCATTTTGCCGTTCTGCTTTCACACCCAGGGACCGCATGGTGCATGTCAGAGCGTCGTCCTGCCCACCGCCCACTGGGTTCGCTTCATCTGGACACCCAGGCCTCCGCTGTCTTCTCCTCCCTCTCAGCAGGTAAGAAAGAGCAGGGATAGAGGGAGTGCTTGGAGGGGAGTGGAGGCTCAATCATCCAGATTTCTCTCATGTTTCCACATCGGTGCTCTGGAGTGTTTGGAATAGCTGGGATGCCTGCTCGCAGTCAGGCTCAGCTGAAAGGCGGACACCAGGAAACTGGGGTGGCATTTGCAGCATAAAATTGAGACTTTGATTGTCCCGACTTCCTCAAGCTGCAGAGGGAACAAAATAAGACCTGCAAACGTTCAGCTTTAGTTTTGATCAGCATGCTTTCCCTCCCACCTGACTGGCACCCATTACTCCCAATAAAAATAACAGACCTCTGTTTTTTCCACAGGGAACCTCAGACAAATGCTGAGTGGAACTGACAACTTTAAACCTCCTCATAAAGTGAAGAATGACCACAGATTTTTTTTTCCTGGCTTTTCAACACTGATAAGGACTTTCTCCCTCATTTTTCACTCTCCACCTTTGTCTCCAAATCTCTCTTTTATTTCACCCTTCCTCTCTCCTATTTATCCAGGGCTCAATAGTCACACTGCGCACGAATGCCAGCATTGTGCTCACACACACATAAATACAAACACATTACACAGCTCATTTGGTTCAGAGAACAGGTCACTTCAGTCGTTCCGACTATGACGCATCACTTTGTAAGTAAGGACTTCAGACTGTACACAGAGTTTGTTTTTCACCCCAATCTATCTGCCTTCTAATGGGTTAACTGCATCTACCCTTATCTGCTGTGCCACAAAAGGGGCCAACCTTCATTTTTTTTGTTGTTGTTTTTTTATCAAAGATAAAGGCAAAATGATCTGTCACTTGTTCATGGGTTCTTTGTTAGACTTTCACCGGAAAAAGAAAAAGAGAAATCAAACTTAACATCATAATTCTGCTGTCAGATAGACCACATGTTTCAGAAAAAAATTAAAAAATCCTTCAAAATTGACTTCAACAGACTTGAAGCCCTTGCACACACACAAAATAAAAACACCGGGTTAAAAGTAACATATTCAAGTTTTTCGCTTTCTTGCAAATGAAAATCCTGGATGAACTATGGATTGATCCAGTCCTGGGTTTAACCAGCGACATCGCCAAAGGAGGGTCGGCTGCAGTGACCCACCCGAGCCAAACAGTTCCTATCAGCTTAAGATTTTATGAAAATGAACTCAGGAAAAATTAGACTTTAAAGCTTGGTTTAAGCTTGAATCATGTACATTCCAACAACGGCTCTAGGTGAGTCAGAGATGGGACAAAACATGCCACTTTAATTCCCCTGTTAAATTTGGTGAAGGATCTGGCATGCCTGTTATTTCAAGTGTACTAAGAACAATGAGACTTTCCTGGTTAAATGAAAGTAAAGTAAATAAACTGAAAAAATAAATAAATGCTATGAAAAAAAAACCCTGTTGTTAGGTAAAGAGAGGGAACCAGAACTTTTCACAAAGTACAAAGACTGAAGAAAGAGGCTGAAAATCCCAATGTGTGTTCTGTAAGTTTGTGAAATGTTATGGAAGAAGATTATCCTCCTAATAAAGTTGTTCAAAGCACTAACAAATTTTGGGAAATTTGGAGAACATTTGATTATAAAATTATGATTTGCACCAAATTATTTATTTATTTTAGTAATGTAAGGCCTTGATTTCTGACAAGGAGTTGGATAAGTAGATTAACTAAAGTCGCAGCCTGTAACTTGCCTCTAACTCACTTTTGTAAGCATTAAACACTTTAACATGGCTTCACATCTCCCCTGCCTAAAAGAATCCAAATCCTTCTATGCACGCCTCAAAAGCTCATTAACTTAATGACTTAATTTAGGTTTGAGATTTAAAACATGTTCCTGCTGATGTCGGCAGTCTGTTATTTTAAGCATGGACGTGCTGCTGGGAAAATTTACCTACAGACAGACTGTTGAATTCAGTGGATAAGGCTGCAGTGATCCATGCAGTTCCCCTGACCAGCACAGCAGGAAGTCAGGTTAAACATTACACCAAGCACTGAACCAAACTGTTCCCCCGAACCAGCGGCCGCTCTGACTGACACAAGATGTGTGCTTTGTAGTGCCCACAATCTACTGCTCTTTTCCAGCAACTCTATCCGCCGCTGCGAAGGGAACTGATGCTATCTTTGATGATGTCCTCAAGGACTCCCTTTTGAGTCAGAGCGGCTTCTGAAAGACTTTCACTGCAGGTGTTTCCTATTGTGAATCTTTTCACGTTACGCAGGTGAACCCAGCCTCTGTGAGAGACTTTCGGTGAGAGTTTTTTTTTTTTTTTTTTTTTTTTTCGCAGATGGGGGGGGTAAGCGACGCACTAAAGTGGGGTGAGGAAAGAAAAAGGATAAACTCATACTCAGGGCCTCTCTGGACTGCCCACCTTTTGACAGAGCAATGCATTCCCGGCGTAGACGTGGCTTTCATTGTGTTTATAGATTGAGGGAGGCCCAAGGAATAAATCATGGGGTCATTGAATAGGCTGTCTGACCTTTAACCCCCAGGCTGAGAAAAGACCCTGCTCTATGTCCTGATGTCATCAGCAAGTCATTACCGCCAAGGCTCTCAACACCTCTACCATCCTACCCTAATGCACTCCATCGACGTGCTGTTTGAATATCCCCCCGGCTGTGGCACTTAAATCACTTGTTAGCATGGCAGTTATAGACTTGACCTTGCCTTGGCGCTGCTTTCCATCCCCTGCTTCCCTCACATCAGGCCATGTTTATAGTTTTTCTGCCCCTTTTTCCTGCCCCAGTCCAAAGTACCCTCAGCTACGGAGGCAGCACACCAAACTCAGACAAATGCGCTTTATGTGGTTCGGTTGGCTGCTCACAGCAAACTTTTGTGTGGCTGGTTTTTCTCAAAGTACGCCCGTCCATGTTTTCAGCCTGGACCTCTGTGCTAACGTGGGCTTTTGCTTTTGAAAGCAGCAGCTCATCCAGAAGATGTTTGGACATGTGTCAGTGGTCCGTCGAGAAGAAGCATGTTTGCTCTTGTGTGGGTGACAGAGTCTGTTAGAATGAGACAGAGGCACTGAGGCCAGGCTTATGTTTTCTTAAGAGACACTGAGGTGAACTGAGGTTAACTATTTTGACCGTGAACGCCAATCTGAGACCTAATTTGAGCTGAGAGGTCTCCCGAGTAGTCACCTCCTCTCCAGGACCCTGACCTTTAAACCCTCCAAGCTGCCTCTGCTCTATATCCAGATAAACAGATACAAGAGAGGGGTGAAAGTTCCCGAAATACGTCTTTTATTAAACATTTTATAAAACCCAAACTGGAAGTTGGCAGTGTGTTGGAAAAGGTGTAGCTTTTCTGTCAATGTTTCAAAAAAAATAATTTTGACATTGTTCGAAAGACAGCCTGAGTAAATACAAAATGCAGTTTTCAAAAATGGCTTTGTAACTCTTTCCAGACTGATAGATGTCAGTAAGTCTGCTTTTTATCTGGTCTGGAATTTCTTCAGATTGGTGAATTGTTTTTCACTTTTTGAGATGTTTGGCCTACTTCAAGCTGTTGAGAAGCTTTTCTTTAAGGGATTTCTTGATTCTACAAGGGTAGCAAAAATACATCTATGTGTGACTGGTTAAAGAAAACAAGAAGTTTAACTCAGCTTGACTTATCTTCAGTTTAGCTTATTTATTCTGCATACATAATTATTTTACCAGGTACTCTTGAGACAGAATTAGTTGCAAACTATGCTAAGACAAACTTATTGCAAAACTCTGTTGCCTGCAGAGCAATGAAATCGAATAAATTATTAAAAACATCAAAGATTTAAAAAGAATTCTTTCTTTTAAATGAGTACAGGCGTATATGTTATTAAACTGAGGTTTGTGTGTGTAGTTTGTAAAATGTGATGTCTGACTAATCTTGTGGATATTAACTGTCTGATGTATTGTATTAATATTTTTTGTGTTTTATCAATTGGACCTCAGGAAGACCAGTAACCACTTCAGTGGAAACTCATGGGAATCCTAATAAATAAACACAAAAACAGTAAATCTCAGTTAATTCAGAATTTTAAAAAGGTGAGCAACTACATGTAACATAAGATCAGACTGCTTTGGGTTCCTATTTTGCCTTAGTAATTGAACTCATCCTTCTAAAACTGCAGTTTGTTGTTGTATGCACGTTACTCAGGTTTTTTTTTTTTGACAATTCTTTTGGGATGATCTGAAATATAAATGTGGCTAAACAGCAAAACCAGGCGAAATACATAAAAGGCCCAATAAGAATTAATACATATTGGTAAAAAGAATTCCTCAAGCCTTTCTGTTTGTGCTTTACTTCACAAAGTTTCCATGCTGTTTACATAGTTTCCTGTGCCTGGTAACAGAGAAGCGACTGTGTACAGCGGAATGACTCAAGGCTTCATGTTGCTGCATGCCCACCTCCGGAGCTCTGACTGACAGATTTATAGCACCGTCTACCACATCGTTCTGCACTTGCAAGTTTTAATCACGCTGTTGAGCAATGGCATTCTCTGAAAATCCCATCTCTCAGCATCTAGAAGTTTCATTTTCATCCACCCTCTCGCCCACAGCAATAGCGGAAAACTTGAGGTGCTCAAAGAAAAGCAGATTAAAAACTCCTACCGGGCTCGTAAAATAACCAAGTATTCATGAGGGCACCTGGATCAACTCCAGAAGTGAACTCACCTCAGCACAAAAGCACTTTTGACTAATCTATGAAAATTAAAGATTATGTCTACACCAACCATGCGAGGCTTGCCAGGAGTAGCCCTTTACAATTACAGCTTCAAGTAAACAGTCGTGTGTGTGCCCGAACATGCAGTGGATAATGTGTTCTTCATTCTATCCCATTCCTTCAGCAGCCTGAGACCCCCGTTGGTGTTTATAGCGTATTCCATCATTATAATCAAATCTCTGTGGAAAAATGGGATAACGCCAAGCAAAGCAAATCTGGGTTTTTTTGTTGTTTTTTTTTTGTTTTTTTTTTGAGAACACAAACAATGAAAATGGCAGCTCATTTATTTCTGTCTAGCTTAGTTCTCTTCACCTTAGATTTGTCAAGTTCTGGTGTTTTTACACTTACCTTAAATTATGTAATCTTATTTTATATATTGCATTGTGAGGCTTAGTTTAGGCTAGCTTTGTTTACTTCATTTTAATCTAATGTTGTCTAGTTCAGCTCATTCAGCTTGGCTTTACTTTCTTATTGTTTTTTGTTCACTAAGCTACAATCCTGTTTAGTTTAGTTTAGTTTCCCAGAAATATGTCACTTTTATCTTAAGAAAACCTACAAAGTGTCAGTTCCACTCAGAAACACCTCGTTATGACCACCAGCATGCCACTTTAGACCACCAGGTTTTTAAAGACCATATTGAGATGTGACAAGTTAGTAATTATTTCTTGAAGGCTCTTTTTTTGTTATAATACTGCAAAGCAAAAGCTGCAAACTAAAACACATGCTGAAGATTTGTGATATTCACAACGATGTTCATGATTTGATCTGTGCCATAACACGAACACCACTCGTTCTAATTTAAGTACTTTACCTGCCGTGGTGAAAACAGGTGAAATTAGAGCGACGGAGAACGACTAAAAATACAGACATGACTTTAGTAATGTCGCAAACCTGCCGTGACTCGTCGGGTAAACAATGAATCATTGTTTAGCGTGTTTACTGTAATTAAAAGTACAGTCGCTTCAGTGCAACAGTGTGGGAAAACCTCAGGTTGTAATTAGTGTAACAGTGAAAGTCAAGAAGACACACCTTTGTAAACTGACTCCTGAGAACTCAGATATTCACCCTGGAAACTCCTCCTCTAACTCTTCTTCTGGCTCCACCATTAGGCTTCGGGTAAAAAAAATACTCCCCACTAACGTACGCACAGACAACATGTGATCTGCATGAAGCCATCTCAGCTCCGGCCTGGCCTGTCTTTCACGTGCAAGTGCTGCCCAGCAGGAGCTGTCAGGGCTTTAGCACGTCACCGTAATTTACAGGGACAACGAACAACTGCTTCTGCTGCTATTTATTAATGATCACACAGTTTTCTTCTAAAATTAATCAGTACATTCCTTTAAGAGGAGTTTTTTTTATGTTAAGAGACGGGAAGAGGTAACCTCTGACCTCTGGGCAAAGAAAAAAATCAACTCAGAGGTTAAGTTGAACACTGCACTAATGAGGTGCAAATTTTTCATCCTATTTCTCTGATTTTTGCAACACATAGAGTAAGTAGGAGATTAGAAATATTGTGAAAGAAAAGGGACGGTCAAAAGAAAGGAGCACGACCCAAAGATCAGCTGAAGTAAGAGGATAAGTCAGAAATGCCGAGAAAGGCAGCCTCCTCTCTACATTTTGCTCTCCAGCCGATGAGCCAAATTGTTCTGCAGCAGAAAGTGGTCGCCTCTGTCGATTGATGTGCTAATAACGCAGATCAATTGCTGTTTATCTAGCCATACTTAGAAGAGCTGAAATCGGTCCTGGTGTAAACATTAACCAGAGCAATGAGAGTTGCCGGACGGGAAAGAGCTTTCAGGGAAAATGAAGAAATTTGCACTCACATGGAAGGACAAACAGAGAAAGTTCTTAGCAGAACTAACCGAAGCTGCAAACAATGGAGCAAGAAAAACATTATCAACCTTTACACACATACGTTGTACTAATCAAACATCTAGATTTATTACGTTCCAAATCAAAAACAGTGTATTTTAAAGTTGCATGATGTGTAAAGTATTCATAGGTGTTTTCTATTTTACTCAATCAGAAACCGTTAAAAATGGGGGGGGAAAAATTTAAACAAAATTCTGAAAAGCATAGCATGATTATTTAGCACTCATTGGAGATAAATACAGGGTAATTCAGGAGGAAAATCTTCAGCTGTGGCTGACCTGGGTGGAGGTTCACTGGTCAACAAGGTACCAGGTCAACGATCCTAAACAGACAGCATGAGCAACAATGGAAGAATTTAGATCAAAACATAATTGTGTTAAAATGACCTGCAAAACTTGACCTGCAAATCTGTGATAAAACTTGAATATTGATGGTTACAGACGCTCTCCAACCACTCTGAGTGAGTTTGAGGGTTTTTTCCCCACGGGACTAGGCAAACACATTAAATCTAAAAACAAAATGTTGTTTTCCTTTCTCCAGACATCCATCCACTCCTTTGCATTGGTCTAACACTTTAAAAACCAATAAAACATAATGGAGATTGTGGTTTTAATGTTACAAAATAAAACATAATTATGGGTTATTAATAGTTTTGTCAGGAACCATAACATTTTCATGGAGGCTGTAGCTGTCCAGTCTCATTTAGATTTAAAATTCCTCTCTACTATGATACAAAAAGTTCAGGGTTTTTTTTCCTTCCAGTGATATTTTAATGAGTAGTCCAAACTGTAATTAACATTTTGAGGAGTTACGATGCAAAATGGTGGGTTTTAAATTTGAATGCTAATCAGAGGGTTAGGACATCGGAATGATTTCGTCTTGCCCTGCTTTTGGGTCTGGGAGGGGCTGAGCCTGTTGTGTGTACACTCATGTGTTCCTGGTGGGACTTGCAGCCTGTGACCATGATGCCTGATACTTTGACCCAGAGCAACACCCTTCACCCTAAACAAGATGCACAAGCACACACAATGACCAGGTCAACAGCCACTTGCTCAGACCATTAAAGAATTGCAAAACTTGTACGACAAAGTAAAGGTGAAATTTGCGATTTGTAAAGAAGAATAACACCTTTTATTTTTAGAGTTCTGAGACGTAGAAAAGTTGAGACAGACAGTGCTCATGTAGGCATTCTTGTAATTTGGGAGTGTCAGAACAGGCATGGGCCCATTGGCCCCTGGCACTGGGGTCTCTGTGTTTGGTCCATGGCTCTGCGTCTGAATGGGCCAGTGGCTTAGCTGAGAAATGTGTGTGCACAAGGCCTCCACGGTTAATCTGCTAATGTATTGCAGAGGTCAGGAGGGTTTCGCACCAAATCAATGGAGGGATTTACACAGCTTTCCCCTGGAATGTGCTCCATCCGCACTCTGCTTTGGACAAGAAAAACACATCCACTTTCCAAATTTTCATTCTGTCTAATGACACAAAAACATTTGAAAAGTTCCAACTTTGTTATGCGTCCACTGCAAAGAGTCAACAGAAAGAGAGAGACTCGGCTTTGCTTATCTGAGTTTCTCTGACCAAATACAGCAACTGTATTTGAATAAAGTTGAACTAGAACAGGACAAAGGATGTGCAGAATGTATTTACAGTAGAAGATATTTACTGGGTTCCATTTTGTTCATGTCATGTTTCTGTGATTTTATAAACTCAAATTTTAGGATACTTGAATGACGGACGGATGGACGGTAGAAAAGCAGAGTCACATTGATCTCAGGTTTGAACTTTATTGACCTAAGGAAAAGTTTTAGAAAGTTCCTAAAATGATACAAACAGGAGGAATATTTCTATTAGCCACGTTCATGTAAGCAAGAAGCAGACACAGCTTCACCGAAGCCGGGTAGAAACAGACATCAGACAACATTTATGCAGAAAATTTAAATCATCATCAAACAACCAGAACTGATCTCAACCTCTCTTCTTCTTCTTCTTTATCTGGACTCTAGTGTGAATTTAAAACCAAAGTAAATCTCCCTCTGCAGCTCAGCCAACCTGTTTCTCATATGAGATCACCTGAGATATTTCAGACTTCTTATCTGCAGCGAGTCTGACTTGTTTTATTCAAGCGTCTGCACGTTTGCGTTTGCATGTGCGCATGTGTGTGTGTGTGTCAGTGAGATTTGGGGGTGAGCAGGAATGCAGCCAGCGCTCCATCCCTCCTCTTGTTACCGTCTCAGGCTGCCAGACCGGGCCAGGCTCAGGTCATAAATATAAGCCGGCCTGGATAGAGGAGGACACCTGATCCCAGACAAGCAGACGCAGAGAACGGGGGCCCCGGCTTTAAAACCCCAGACAGCCGAGCTCGGACCAGAGCAACCACAGACACTCACACAGACAGCTCACTCGCACCAGCACAAAGGTCACAGGGCTCCATGTAAGTCCGCTCGGCTCCTTCAGCTTTGATGTTTGGCTCAGAAGAATCTGGTGTTGTTCTTTTGCCTTTATTTATGAGAGTAAGATTAAGCAGCACCAACCTGGAGGGTTGGTATAAAGGGTGGTTCATGTAGAGAATGGATTTACGGCCAGCTAATAGACGCAGGATCTGAAGAAGATTGATTTAGTGACTATTTTGTATTAATTTGTCCTTATGTTCTGGATCATGCTCCAACCCAAAAACATTGACCCATTTTAGTTTTAATGGTAAAGTCCACCATATTTCAGTTTATGCACAACTTCCCCAGATCCTTTGAAAGAGAAACAGGTGGGCACCATCACATCCCTCCTGCTGACTTAACAGTGGGTGTGAGGTAGTTTTATAAAGAATGTCCCTTTGTTTTACTCCAAATCATAAGAATTAATTAGTCAATCAGTTATTTTTTTAACCCAAAGAGTTCATACACATCAAAGGAAACACAAAATACTTCTTTATATAACAGGAAAACAGGGGGAAATGAAGAGTCAAACAAACAGCAGCAACAGAAAGATATTTTTTTATTTTATTCTCATCCGAGACCATAATACCTAAGAATGTTATCTGGATTTTGACACAGAATTTGAATTCTGAGTTTTTAGTCAGAATTTTACTTAATTATTTTCGGTGGCCCTTATGTTCTTCCATATAGTAATTACTTTTTTTTTTTAAATAAAAAACAATCCTTATTTTTGATTCTGTTTTCTTGCTCTTCTACATCAGACTGATGTATCTGTGTGAGCTGCTGCAACGCTACGTGATCTATCTACCAATAGTGTGTTTTGCTGCTGGGAGGAGAACCAGAACTGATAGCCAAAGGTCTTTATAAAGCCTTTAGATTAGGGGTGGCCAATCCTGGTTCTTGAGGGCCGGTGTCCTGCAACTCTTAGATGCAGGACACCAGCCAACATCCTGGTCCAACACACTTGAATCAAACAGCTGAAAGTGCAGTCAAGTTCTCCAGAGTCCTGCTAATGACCTCATTATTTGACTCAGGTGTGTTGAAGTAGAGACACATCTAAAAGTTGCAGGAGACCGGCCCTCCCCTGCTTTAGATCATACAGTCTACAGTTCAGAGAAAGTCTGACGCGTCAAGAGGATTTTACAAAGGGAGCTCATAGTGTGCATCTCAGTTTGCTACATACGACTGAAAAAAGCAGCAGCTTCTGCAAAGACGTCCATCCCAACCTCAAGTTCACTCGCTGCTCCCACCCTGCCTCTGGCCTCTGGCCCTGGCCTCCTCAGTGACGTGATCTCTCCATTCATCTGCCAGATTGTTTCCTGTGCATCAGGAGGGGAAGTGATGCGGGAGTCAGCTGTTGGATAAACCCACAAAAGCCCCCCAGCTTTCAGTCCATGAAGGCCCCCGGTGGCCTCTGCCCTCTGTTCCCATCGCCTGTCTGTCTGTCACTCCTTTTGACTGACGAGCCTCATCACCTCCCACAGCCACACCCACTCACACACACACTTTAAATATAATTTGTTCTGTCCTGCCAGCTTCCAAAAAATTGTTTTGCATCTTCCTTTTTGTTCGCCTCCGGTTCTGCAGAAAATGACGCTGCATCTGTCATCAGTGGGCTGACACTGATGTTACCTTTCTCTCTGCAAAATGGCAATTCTTAGAGAGAACGAGAGACTTCTCACAAAATCTAGTATCCGATGTGTTATTATGCTGTTAAAATCATTTCACAAAGTGTTTTTGAGTCCAATAAGAGAAAAAAAACCCAAAACAAATAAGCAGCATTCATTGAATAACTAACTAAATACATTTTATTTACCGATTACTGAAAATTGACTGAATTAATAAACGTTTTCAGGAAAATGAACACTGATATTTGTGGCGGTTATAGGGACGATAGCCATCTGCAAATAGCAAATAAATTTAATACTTAAAATGCCAAATATCTCTTAATATGAATTAATCCACTCAGTGGAAACTGTCTTAGCACAGAAGACATCCACAGTTTTCCTTATCTCAGCTTCTGGAGGAACAGCTAATCATTGGCAAGGAAAACTTATGACACTCCTGGTTTGTTTTGCTCGCAGCGTGTTAAGTAGCACTGTGCCCAAGCATTTCTGCTTCCAATGCTGCAGCTCTTTCAAATGTTTCAGATATGTTCTCTCAAAAAAAGGCACATTTTCCACAAACAATTTGGAGTTAAGGTTCACAGAAAAATTTAGGAAAAGGTGAATCAGGGAATACTTATTACCTTTAAGCATCAAAACACTGCTCAAGATTTCCATTTTAACTTGTTCCCAATTTTCCCTCCTCTTTCCTTCCTTCCATGTTCCAACCACATATTGCCCCTGGATTGAGCTCTGTCTGCAAAATGGAGGGCAGTCCTGATTCAAGACGCTTTGATGGAAAGTCATCTTTGGAGGCCAAAAATTAAGCTCAATGTGTCTGAGAGCCAAAAGCTTCAAGGAATAAATGCAGGATTAAGAGGAAACCTGTGGAAGGGAGTGAGGAGGACGTCTGTCACGGTGAGAAAAATGTATTTTGGAGAACGCCGCATGGGGCGTTATCTTGAAAGCATGATTAATTTGTCTCCCGTGAGAATGGGGGAGAATTTTAGTGTCTGGTTTGGGATGGTGATTTCCATAGTAACAACAAACTGGTTCCAGTGGGGTAAGCAGGGATAAAGCAAGTCTCACACAACTGTCTCATTTATGTCTCTCTTATGTTTGTCTCATTTCAATCCATCTGTCTGCAGCGCAGAAGTTAATAAATTACACTTTAAAAACATATTCGTATCTTTTGAACTGATTTATAGTTTTTTTCATGAGACAATTAGAAACTTCAATGTATTTTGTGATAAAGCAACACAGCTGCAGCTGCATGCATTGTAGGATTGTCTCAACCATCTTTGGTGAAACTTTTGTTCATTCTTCTTCATAAAATAATACAAACTTAGTCAGATAGGACAGAGTGTGTCTCTGAACAAATTTCAAAGTCTGAACCAAATGCAAGTTCGAGCTCATGACACCAACATTAGCCCACTCTTCTTTTTTTTCTAGAAGCTGGTTTCTGCTTTGGGGACCTTCCTGCTCAGACATTTTAAACTCAAACACTGCATACTCCACATGTGCGGCATCGACCATCATTTCCCCTGTTCTGTTTACCGAACAGTAAAAATCCAGCGGCCACAAACCGACGTGGTTTCCCTCTGAGGCTCCTCGCTCCAGCCACAAGCGACAGAGTTTCATGAGAAATAATGCTAATAATGGGGGCAAACCGACGGCTCAAACGCTTCCTTCCCACTGCTGTTTGGGTTTTTGTTAGATTGCTCCTCTTATTACCAAATCGGCCGCTTACCCGACACTTTCTGGTGCCGTAAAAGTGGTGCAGCTGAACTTGATCTGTGCTCAAGTCAACGATGTAATTTATTTAAACCCCAAACAGGCTGAAAATGAGCGTGCCGGGAGCTCCGGGCCTTTATGAGCCCTCAAATACCGAGGACAGAGAGGTGGGATTAGTGGGCATAAACGGGACAGAAAAAGGAGCAGAGTAAGGAAGACAGGAGGTGAGAGAAACTGAGGAGGGAAATAACAAGAAAGTTGAGGACAAATGGGTTGTAGAGGCCAGCTTTTCTGTTCTCCCAACTCTGGATTCTTGGATAATGACCGGCCTACGGTGGTGCAGAGCTTCGCCTCGCCAAATGAAACAAGAGACCCAGCCAGCCTGATGTTTTTCATTTCTCCCCTTTCCTCAAATATATATATATATATATATATTTTTTTTTTTTTTCATTTGTGACGCAGCATCAGCATTTAATTTTTTGAAAAACCACACAGCTTTCCTCCCGTTTGCTGATCTTCTTTCTTTTGCCTATTCAGCAAGATCGCCTTGCCAAAGGAGGGTTTTGTGGGTTGCTAACCACTGGAGGGGATGTTTTCTGAGAAATCCCCTCTACCAATAACTCTTTGCTGCAAATTCACATGCTGACCTCCATGAATGACTTTTAAATCCTTTTTTTTAGGGGAAACATCTTTATTTATCAGCGACCTGCCCTTTATTTATCAGGAGATGGTGAAGTTGATAGGCGCAAAATATTTCCATCTAATTAATCTAGTGCTGTGTATGTTCTTGGATGAGTGCTGGTATGAAGGGACAGTGTGTTATTTCCCCATCATTTGGGGGCAAAGCCAAGAATAAAACCACAGAGAAGACTTTAAGCCTGTCCTCTCACGCACGCTTAGCAAATCTTGCAGTGCGGAGAAGCTGCTGTTGATCGGTTCTGTTTGCTCCCGATGAGGTGATGAAACAGGACTGGGACCCACACCACTGGGGATTTCTGGGATCAGTACACCGATTCTGTTTCAGAACGGATCAGACAGTCCGGCTTTGAAACAAAGAACATTTTCTGCTGATAAATCTGTATTTTGTCCTGACTTGACGTGTGACAACAGCAAAGTTGAAGTTTTGATTTGTGTTTGGGATCATTGGTCTGCTGGAGCAACCAGCTGTGTCCTATTCCAATCATCTAGCTGCAGGTTTTTGGGTGAATCTGGAGGTTTTCATCTTTATTTCATATTCAAAGCATTGCATGCTTCTGCCACCACCATGCTTGATATTTGGTAAATGTTATTTTTGGTCAGCTGTGGTTTTAGCTTTTAAACTCTCATGGATGCCATTTACCCATTATCCTCTTTCTTATTGTTGAATCATGGACACTGACTGCAACTGAGGCAGATGAGGCCTGCAGTGCCTTGGATATTGTTCTAGTTTTTCCTGTGACTTCCTGGATGAGCTGTCTTTCTAACCCTTTCCAGACTCACAGATGTGAACAACTTTGATTTCTCATCCCTTCTTGAATCTGTTTGTATTGGGAAACGATCTGCTGCTTTTTAAGATTTTTGAACCTACTTCATGTTGCAAGAGAAGTTCTATTTAACTTGTTTCTTGTTTCTGCAGGTCTAGCAGTAATCGGGACTGTGTGAACAAAAATTGTTGGCACAGTTAATACATCATTTGAGCAGGGAGCAAGTATATTTTCATAGGGCTCTGGTTGCTTTTTTTTCCTCAAGAATTGAAATCATGGGGTGGTCTGTGGTTTGTAGGGAGAGTGACTGCTCAATATACAGACAAATGAGTAAAATAAAGACTAGTAATGCAAAAGAAAACTTTAAAAAATGTTATAAAATCAACACTTGAAAGATCGTTTTTTTTAATTATTCATGTTACTTTTGTCTGATATTAAGATCTGGTTGATGATCTGGCAGATTTAAATGTGGCAGAAAAGCCAAAACAGAGGGAACGCGTAAAGAAGAAAATTGGTTCTTCACAACACTGTAGGTGCATATAAATTTCCGATCGACACTGTAAATTGTGCGCCATGTCATAAATGTTTCCTAAGCAATTTTTAAAGCCGCCCTTGAAAACTTTTCCAAGTTCCTTAAGCGAAACAGTTTGTCTCATTTACTTCATCCATCAGCAGATGGCAGCTCCACCTGCAGCTGCACCTTACTCCAAACGACATCCTGCACTTTGGACCGCCTGCGCTTTGCCCACTTATTACCAGAAAAAAAAACATATTTGCTCAGTTAAGTATTTCTGCAAACATTGGCATTGGAACAGAGTCCAGGTAGTCTGGCCAAGGGTGATGGAGAGATTTCCGCTCCAAGAAAGACATCACCTGCTCCTCGTTGTGGCAAAAGGAGCCAGAGGGTTCGACCTGCTCTGCACACGGCCTTTCTGCAAGGCCGTGTGCAGAGCTTTGGCTGGACGTCTCCGAGCTAAAGCGAGGCCCGTGAAACTTCACTGACATCTCCAGAATGTGTGGCTAATTGAGAATGTCAGCTCATGAGGGTTTTCTGACCAGAGGAGACGGTTGTACAGCTGTACAACACTTTGGGTTTGCAGGCCTGTAAATAACAAACCAGTGATTAATGGCATATACATGACAAATCTGTAGGCTGTTCTTATCATTATGCATTCTTTAAAAAAAAAACATCATTCTACAGCTCAGTAATGCATTGGGAGCATAAATCCAAGTATTTAATCTGTTATTTTAAATGTATTGTAAAACAAAACGGCCTTTAAGTCAAGTTAAAGGTATTTATTGTAACATTAATGATAAAAATAATTGTTAGTGATGGAAACATGCTTAGTAAGCCACTGCAGACTATTAGGGAGGCAACATTCCTGTCTTTATTGGTTATAAAAGGCCTGGCAAAAGTATTCACATCCTTGGAAACTGTTCTACGTCTTTTAGGTACATTTTAGTTTGTTATTCTGCGGGTTGGTGAACCTTCACCTAATTCTTAAGTCTTTTGGAGCCTCAAACGAGTTTTCTTCACGGATTGACCTGCGTTCAGATCCAACAACCCTGACTAGCTTCCCTCACCGTTTATCTTTCCATCTTGATGCGATGTGTTGAACAAAGCTCTGGGAGATTCTGTTTCTTTGAACCTGAAGCATTCAAAGAAACAGGGAAGGTTCAGACCCCTTAGATCCCCTGGGTTCAGGGGGTTTGAATACTTTTCCTCTGCACTCCATGCATGTTCAGCAGGGGAAGTTTTTCAGTAACCATTCCTCTTCTGATATGAAGGAAGATTAGCCATGATTTTCATAACAATAATATAACTAAAATGAGTTTCTAGATCATGAAGGTTAACATTTTTGGTTAAAAACAGAGATTACAAACAGGTAGATCTATTTATTTAGGGGGGGGTGGTTATAAAGACAATTGCACTCATTGGGTTTTTGTTTAGGGGGCTGAATAAAAAAATGCCACACTTTTTAGATTGTATTTGTAAAAAAGAATTAAAGCTAAACTGAATATGTTTTCTTTTCCTCCAAAGCAATAAGGTACCTCACACTACATGAAATTAAATGAAATAAAATATGTTGGAGTCCTCCCTCCTTCTTTCCCAATGACTGGATAGATGTTTGGATAAATACTAATGTAATGGGAAAAAAGGGGTTTTGGAAGACTGTGTGTATGAGATTGTACAGCAGATTATATGAGACAAATGATGAATTCGTGGTTTAGGAATATTTTGAAAATGCCTCAGTTTTCAGCCTCTTTCTGAGACATAATGACCAAGAATGTCTGTGCTGCGATTTTAACCATGCAGATCATTTTCTGCTCTCCTAGAAGGGGTCCAGATCGCCCCTCCAGACGCAGCATGTTGCTGCGAAAATGCCAAACTCTCCCGTCCAAAACAACGGCGCTATTCAACAGGCAGTGATTTAAAGCTCTGCAAATATTGGCTGTGCCGGCTTTCACTGGCAGAGACTACTGTTTAAAAGAAGAGGATGTGCTGGGTGGGGTCCGCCCTCTTTTACCTCTATCAAACTGTAAACCTGTTGGAAATATGTTTTTATTTATACACACAGAGAGGCAAGTTTCTGCTCCGGACAGGACTGAAAGAAGCAACGAGACGATTTAGATTTTCCAAAAGAGACAGCTCGCATATTGAGAGGTGGGCCGACTCCCACAGCCGGCTGACAGCCCCCCCCCCCGCTCTATTCAGGCTGACACGCTGGTATTGTGATGCCAGCGGGAAAGTGTATGGCTGCCTGAGTGAGGATGGCAGAAGAAGATGAGGACAAACAATGGAGGGGAGAGAGAAAGACGAAGGGAGAGACTAATGTAGGGAGGGAAAGCGAGGAGGCATTATATATGATGACAACATTTACCTCCCTGCAGTTATTATCAGTATCCCCACTCAGGGAGCCCCACTTTACCTCATTTAGTCAGAAAGTGATTAATTAATGACAAATGACTGTGCTTTTATCTGTACAGGAGAGGTGTAAGAAAAAGCACTCTTATTTTCAGGGCACATTTAAAAATAAATCATCAAATATTTTAAACAGCAATAAAAAAAAGGACTTAGAAGTTTTGGCTTCTTGTATCTGGGATCTCATTCTTTCTGTCACAATTCACATCTCATGGTGAGAGTTGGAATGTAGACAGACCTGCAGATAGAGAGCTTGGCTTTTGACTCAGCTCTTTCTTCACCACAGCAAACTGGAGCAGAACTCGCATTACTGCAGAGGAAGACCTGGTACTTCTGTCCATCTTCTACCATCAGTCATAAGACAGCCTCTGTTCGAAGCCCCATTTTAAGATGTAACAATATTTGTTACATTTTCAGCTGGTGCAGTTCCCGTTCACACTGCACTGTCAAACAAATCAAACCAATTGAGAAATCTGTTTACCGTATTGCTTATAGTATCACTGCACTAAAAACTGCTAAAGGAAACAACGCAGAAACCTCTGCGGAAGACATTAGCTGTGTTTCCATTGACCATATAGTCGCTCAAATTGGAATTACAAAGCTACATTTTATTAATGGCCTCACATTTTCAAATTAAAATGTGTGTATTTTACAAAACGGCAATGGAAAAACGTTTTTCGCATCACTCGAGTCATGTGATCAACAACCAGATGTTACTACTGGTGGAAAAGACGAAGAAGACAACAGGAAGTGGTAGGAGGATGATGGCGCAGCAGGTTTTTTATTCATGTGTGATTTTAATTGCATTTCTTATTTAATGGAAGCACCACAATTGACCCTTGAGGCTGACCCTCAAAACCATCATTTCCTTTTAACTGGTGGCTCAGTAGAAGAAAAGGGGCTTCCTCAAGATGATTTCAGTCAAGAACAGACACCGACTGCAGCGATTTTGTATTTGCATAATTAACAATTTTGCATCTCATTAAATATTTACACCAAGAAAAAGGTGCAACCTCTGTTAGTCAATACGCCCTCTTCAGGGTTGGAGTACAAAACCTTTTGCAAGGGTTGGGTTGCTTTGAGTCACCACATGGAAAATAATATTTCTGGGATCAGATTCATGATGCATAGCAGCTGGAGAGATTGGAGCAGCAGATGAGGGCTCAGTGCATCGGTTCACCTCCTGCAACAGCCTACCATCAGTGGTGTAGAAACCAGCATGGTTGACCCCAACATGGTGTGAGCAGTGACCTCAGAGTTAGAAGACGCCAAGCTCATCTAGGCAGCTTTGCAATCATCTGTTTCCACTTGGATTTGAAGATGGAACAATGATACTTCTCATATTTTAAAATGCAGAAAACATCTGTTTGAGGTTGGTCTTTAGTTAAATGTGGAATCTCCCCTCATTGATCCATCAGAATTAAATCCACCCCGTCAACAAGTCTGATTTATACGTGCATTTTAAAACCCCTTTAACGTGTCAGGCCTGCAGGGAGTGTGAACTGTTTTACCAATAAATCAGCCGATCCTACTCAGATTATTCCAGCTTCATCCCCAGGATGCCTGAGCATACTGTATGTACATAATAATGTGATGCTTGTGGGTTATTTCCACCGTGTCCAACAGTGAGTTGGATCAACTTGAAGCTCCATGTCAAAATGCATTTTCTACGCTCCTTTAATAACACAAGCTAATCACTTCAGCTCCGTCTCTGGGCGTACAGTGTCTCCGCTCATGCCCTGCATCCCCAGCGAGGGGTTCCAGAGAGCGCCGCAGTGACAGTGTGCTGAATTTGGGTGACAGGGCCCCAGTGGGAGTGAGAGAGAGTGGGCACCGCCTCCCTTCCCTCTCTGCTTTTGGATAATCCCCAGGAGAAAAGGCCTGCATTTAGGGCATGATACGCTTAATCCAGGAGGCCCTCGTGGACAAAAGGATCCCGGCACTTCCTCCAGCCTGGGAGCTTCCGCTGGCGTGGGTGCCAGTACAAACATGAGCCTATATTACACATCTGCATTACAACTGAACAATGACGATGAGCAGAAGAGTGGGCATGAGGGAAAATCCAAGGATACAAACAAAAACACGCCAATTTGCACTGTACTTACTTGATGCCAGTCCAAACAAGTAGCGTTACACACATGTAAAGGCCAGATAGAGTAAACATGCTGCACATGCACACGCACGCACACACACACAAGCATAGAAACATGCAGCAGTAGCTGCTCAGCTGTGGGCTGAGGGAGTGTTTACATTCTGCCCTCTGGTATAATAAAGCAAGGCTTTGCGTGCAGCGCGTGCAGATCTGCTCGCTGAAGGTCCGAAGAAGGAAAACAAAGATAGAGATCAAACACGTTGCTGCCTACATAAAGTTTCACATTTACAAACAGGAAGACGGCGTCACATACTGGCCCCTTCATACCTGCGACTGATGCGATCTGAGCGCATGCTGGTGGATGACAGCCGCCCTGAAACCGAGTGTCTCTGTGTTCATATCATTTAGAAAACAGACTAAAATAAGCAAATCTGATTGAGCGCAGAGGCAAACTGTGAAACATAGTCGCTCTTAGATTTATGTAAACAGTGGAGGGATTTTTTTTTTTCTTTAATTCTTTTTCATGATTTCCACATGCAAGTTTGGGAAAATAGGGAAAACCTCAAACTTGGAGACTCCTCGTCTTTCATTCCGGACTTGTTTTTTTTTTTCTTTTATTATTATTATTTCATGCTGTCTAATCTTCTTTTCTCAGCCTATTATGAAGCATTTTCATAAAGCCACAACACATCATGAGAGGAGGAGGAATGTTTGAAGGGTTCACCACTTCCTTAATCTTTATTTTCACCAAATGCAATCCTACATCCTAGAGTTCTGGTTAGAAACATCAATGTGTATAACTTTACATAGACACCCACTAATTTTTAAATAAATGCCTACAGAGTTCCAAAGCATCAACAAGCTTCTCCCATAATTCATGCTGGACCTTTGACCATAGAATCTATTCATTCTTTTACAAGGAAGAACTCGACTTTTAAGCACAGTCCACACATTTTCACTATGTTTTAAGTTGAGGTTACCCTTAGGTGTCCCTTCCAGAACCAGTTCTAGCCTGTTGGAACAGACCTATTGTTTCTGTGGCTCCACCATTTAGCTCTTTAAAATTAAGTTTATGTAGCCTTCTTTCATTATTATCCCATTAACTGTTTATTTGTTTATTTAAGGATCCCCATTAGTCTCAAACGTAGCAGAGACTATTTTTACTGGGGTCCACATCAACGTTACCATAAGAATCCTTTGTGTGCAACTGGTAGCATAATCAGAATCACAGCATAAGCATAATGTACACATTTTGTACAGGGAAGAGTGATAGTTTGAGAGAGGAGTGAAACTCTAAAAACCAACCTTAAACAGAGGAGGTGGCCTCAGGTTTCATCTTTCTAACACCGACTCGTTACCTCTGGCAGTTTCACAGAAACTAACACTTTGAGACGTTGAGACCAAAAAACGTTGGAATTGATGGAGACTTGGAAGGATTGTCGGTGTTAACGATGCCAACGGGGAATTAAATAGAGCCGGGGTGTTTGGATATAACGATGGGGTGTGTTTGGAGGATTCAAGGTGAGGCTTTCAAAGCGGCGGATGCTGTACCCTCTGTGAAGCAAGGTGGTGGGAGCATCATGCTGTGGGTCCGTTTCACTGCCAGTTGGTGTGGTGCGTCGTAGGAAGTGGACATTTCAACATAAATTAGGAGCCAGATGCAACAGAACAATGATCCAAAGCTGGTCTCAGCGCCGGTGCACGTTTATGTTTCAGTTTGCTGTTTTGAATTTCAGTACCTGAAAATGCCAACGTCGATGTGTTTGTAACCATCGAATGATGCTTCTGTGTATAAGAGGATCGTTTTCTGCTTTTTAGAAATATTTTATTTATTTAAAAAAAAAAAAATCACATTTGAATCAACTAAGTGCAATTTATGGGAAAGGGATAATTTAACATGTTCCTGTCTGATCAGTGAGACGTTTAAATCTACAGATGTTGACCCTTGGCTGAACGGCGTTCCAGCAGCAGATCATGGTCCTCTTACTTCATAAGAGTTATAGAGTGTGACACAAGTATATATCTTGAAGCATTAAGGGCTCATTATAAACTCCATGGCTGGTCTGAGCCACTTGTTTTTACAGTGAGAGCTCCACCACAGAACTGGCTTCTGCCCTCAACCAAAATTTAAAGTGCTCTTGACGGTGCCAGGAGAGTGAGTGTGTGTGTGTGTGTGTGTAAGCATGCCTAATGTGGGAGAGAAAGAGTGCATCCAACACGGCTTCTAGCCAGCGTCAGTGTTCCTGTCGTGAAGAATTAGCCTGTCAGTCTTTTCTAATTTCCCTGGACATGGACTGCTCTCAAACTCAGGCTGGTTTTAACCTGGAAAGGCCCGACTCCACATTTTGTTTTCAGAAACTGAGGTGAAGACAGCAGGCGAGTCAGGCCTCACCAGAGTCGCTGCGCTGGGTCAGGCCGACAGCAAGCCGCTCGCATGACTGAATGCGAGTTAGAGTTTTTATGTTACTTTAACTTTTTTCTCATTTTCTCACATTTCAGCCATAAACTTGCGTATTTATGTCTTTAGATGAATCAACACAAAGTACTTAAATTAACTAAAGATTTTATTCCAACTCTTGGTGTTTATCAAGCTGCTTAAGTCCAACTCACCCTGGATTAAAATGTATTTTAAGTAGAGTTGCCGTTATACCGCAATCATAAAAGGAAAAATACTCAATGCTGTTTTCAAACACCACAGTCAATAAAAGTCTCAAAAGTCAATAAAATGACTTTTGAGTCATTTTATTTCATTTATATCTGTAGTGTCTGCTTCCATTTGCCTGCCAATTAAAATAAATTCTATTATTGATGGTCAAATAAAGGATCACTTCATACTAAACTGGCATGTATTTCAAAACACAGTTCTGGACCGTGTCATCTGTCTTTCTGGTATTTTAGCTAAATATTTTTATTTTCTGGTCAACTACATTAGCAGGGTACGTTGCACTAGTTTGCTTTGCTGGTTCAAAAGACTGACTCCTACATTCAGACTCAGTCCACAGAGTAGGATGAGGAGCTCTGTCATCCGGAGGAACTCAAAGTTACCCGAGCTGAAATCATCAGAGAGCTAAATTATTGAGTATGCAAATTGTTTATTTGGTTTAAACAAACAAAAGAACAGAGAGACTATATAAAGAAAATTACACTTAAAACAGAAACATGGTTTAGGTAACCTTGCACATGAAAGTCATTAAATTACTGATATGAGACAATAAATGTGTTTTTTATTGAATAAAAGTGAAACAAAGAAGACAAATAGCTGACTTTCAAAACAGAGCGTGTCGTTAAGGAAGCAGTGAAGTCAAACTGGAGTCAGGTTTCCAACCCGATGCTGGTTGAATGTAAAAACTTCAACATAAAATTTAAGGATGGTTTAAAAGAAAAGAATTCAAGCTGATTATCGTCTCAAAAAAACCCCCATTCAGTCCACTGGTCTTGGAGCAAGTCAGAAAATCATCTCAATAAATTACATCATCACTGAAAAGGTAATTTAATTCAGTAATTTAATTAATTTGGGCGATTATGGCCTACAGCTAATGAGAACCACTAATTCCTCAGAAAAATTACACCCTCACTTAAGTACAACAGCATAAGAACCAGCAATCACCCCTGGATGTTCAAAGTCCTGTTATCAAGCATAATGATGGAAAGTTGAGTGGAAGGATAAAGTGTGATGAAAAAAGCAACCTGTGCCTCCATGCAACGTTGTATTGACGCAGTAGATAAAAAAGGAACCTTGATCAACTAACGAGCTTGCATATTGTAAAATACATAGATATAAATTTAAGTAGGTCAACATTTTTTAATTTAGTATTCCTTAATTTGATTTTTTACTGAAACACTTTTCTAACCTGAAATATTCATGCTTTTTCACATTTCTTTTGCATTCTGAAAATTTAAGCACAAAAAAATAAATAAATAAAAATTGAACCTTTTCAAGAATTTTCATTAGCCTGGGCTGATTATCTCTATATTTTACAAATCCTGAAACAACACACTTGATAAAGAGCTGTTCCCTGCTTTTGTTGCCATCTGGATTGGCTCAGATCAGCTCCGTTTCAATGCTTTGACACAGTTTGTAAACTTTTATACATTTGTCCTGTTTAAAAATGATTGTTTTTAAACAGAACAATTGTCTGACCCCGTAAATTCGTGCTCAGTTTAAACACCAGAGGTGCAGGATAAAACAATGATATTAAACTGGGCTAGAAGCCAAAAAAAAGACAAAAAACAAAATGACCCTTTAGGTTTCCTTAAAATGCATGAATCCATCTTTGAGATTTTAATATTGTTGGGTGAAAATTTTCCATAAAGTGAATGAAAGATAAAGCTATGTATATGTACATATAAATAACAAAAAAGGAATATGGAAATAGGAATCCTCTGCACTAACATTTTTTGTCTCGTGTATAATTAATGTTCCTAAAGAATGTTTTTTTTTTTTTAGCTGCAAGCCATAATCATCAAAATGTCACTGTTTGCAAAACACTACTTTCTGATTTAAATGAGCTTTTCATTGATATTCTTATTGACTGGGCTGCATGTATGATTAGGTACCTGCTCACAGTAGATTGTGTTGAAGCAAGCGTAGTGAGGCTACAGCAGGGAGCTCTTTAAGAGACAGAGGAAACCGATGATTCTCCAGGGCGAGGTGGCAGTGGGACGATGCTCCATGTTCAGGAGCGGTAGAGTAAGATCCTTTCCGCGCAGTCCTGACCAACCAAGCTGGCGTACTCCTGCACCTCTGCCGTGTCGCTGCGGCCCTTGAATTTGCAGCTGTACACTATGTAGGGCATGACGGTGCGCTTGTGCAGCACCAGCGCTCTGCCCACATCCTTGACCGCCTGAGAGTCTCCTAGACAAAAACAAAGCACGTATAAAAACAAAATCAGGACCACTGTGGACGCATCCAACCCCATAAACTTTGGTTTTTATTTTTCTCTGCTCATTTGAATTAACCTCTGAGTGCCTTGGCAAGGATGCCTCATTATTCCGAGAAGCTGTTGGAGGGAATCTAACTCCCCTGTGCCTTCAGGTTTGAGTCAGCGCGTGAGACGGATAGTTAGTTGGTGTTACTCACAGAGCCCGTGCCATTCACTGCCAGCTACCTTGTCTGCGTGTGTCCAGAAGCTACGAGTTGCTCTCTGGAGACTCGGATGGAAAAAAAGGTGAAAAATGTTGACCCTCAAACACTTAAACGACTGCCTCCAAGAGAGAGAGGCTGAGCCAAGCCGCTAACAGCTGGCGCCAAGAGGAGGGGGAGGAGGGCACAGCAGGGAGCGCCCGGCGAGCCAACCAAACTCAAATATACTCTGCAACAGGTAAGAAGAACGCATGCCAGTCTCAAAGTGCAGCACGAGCAGAAAACAGACTCATTTTCTTCTCTTATTCACTGGAACTGCTAAGCTACTTAAAACACACGACTCTTAAGATTTGCAATTCAACATCTGAAGTTCAGACCCGATGGTTTGGTCTATTAGAGCAAATAAGGAACGTCATCAGGTTAGTGAAGTCAAAACAAAGAGGAAAGTTTTTAATTTATGTAATTCAGAGTTTCACCGTTTAAACACTGGGTGGTGTAAAATAGAGGTGAAGACGATTATGAATGAATTTTAACTTGATTCACGACATACAATTTCAATGTAATTTATGTTGAACAGCACTTACAATTCTGTGTCTGTGAAAGGTGCTTTGTAAATAAACTTTAATTACTTAACTGCATTCATGCTTACATTAACTAACATACAAGTGTACTGCCTTTATTTATTGGTATCAGAGGGAAGAGGTTTATAAAATCCCTATTAATAATGTGAAACTTTGTGGTTATAATGTAGCTAAGCGAAAAAGGGTTGAATGGGTTGGAATACTTCCGCAAAGCACAGCAAGCTACCTTAAGGCAAGGAGAAATGTGTTTTTATCCTTTAGGTAGAGTTTAAAAACTCTCCTGGAAACTCATATTTTATTTATTAGCTGTGTTTCCCTGGAGTGCAGGGATACAGCTAACGATCCACTTCTTGAAAAAACTGCTGAGTCTGGAAATTGAAGAATGGTGGAGCAATGTGACGAAGAAAATCAGCGGTGCATTACGTTTCCTCACGAGGGATTTTAAAAGATGTTACGCAACTCCCCAGTCGCCAGTATGCTGGTCCATGAAGAATTAATGTAAGCTGAGGGGATGAGAGTGAAAATATTTAAATGTCTGATGCTTCCTAACTTAAACTCACCTCAGGCTAAGGGTGATTTGCCTCCCTATGTTTCTCGTCACAGTGACAGGACACTTTAACAGTAACCAGAGTTACACTCATTCGCTCAATGGAGATATTAAGAGGTGAAGACTTTGCAGAACACAGTGGGTAGCAGCGCGCGGCTTTCAGATGGTTCATTAACCGCAGCACTAACACTGAACAGAGGGGCCATCTCTCCCTCCTACTCCAGAAAAGCCAAACATCCGCTCCTCACATAAACAACTTTCCTTTTCTTCTTCGCTCGCTCCAACCTCCGCCTCACTTTGCTCCTCACTTTGAGCGGATCCAGATCCTGTTCCTGTTCCTGTCAGGCCAGCCGGACGTTCAGTGACACGCCGTTCTGAGGTCGCAGAGCCTTCGAGGCTAGAGTTCAAGGGTCAGGGGGAAGAGGAGTGTTGAGGGTCAGGGCTGAGGTTTGGGGCCCTGACACCTCGCCACGCTTCTCCTTCTCGTCCTTTCCATCCCCAAAGTTCTTAACACCGGATGAGGGTCAAAGAGCCATTGGGTTATGACCACTTCCTGTGACCTAATGTTGAAGATCCAAAATGGGACTTTCTTTTCAAAAGGAAAAGGCCACGATGGCAGTGTTGTGTATGAGAGGTCCATTATTTGACAGCGGAGGCCCAAAAGTTTGAATGCTGTTAGCAGCTGAAAGAAAAACTCTCAATCTGTTTTTGACCAAGAATGTTGACCTCACTTCTTTTAATTTTAAAGGATCTTATTGTCATTATTACTATGAAAATCAAGGCGAACTTGTGTTCAAAGCAGGAGAAGAGCAGTAGGAAACCATGGAAAACGATGAGATCTTGACATTTAAAACCAGCGCCATATTTATTGTCAAAGCAGAGTCTGTTTCATGACTTTCCAGCTGCTGCCAGCATGGGATTTCATCTACTAAAGTCTGCGTGATTATTTCAGCTCACATTTTAGTTGTCAGGCTAAAACAAGAACAACGTAAGACATTCACCTTGTTACAGAACAATGCCCACAGAGACACAGCCAGAATGGTTTAGATTAAATTCATGTGTTAGAATGTCGTAGTCAAAGTCCAGACCTAAATCTGACTGAAATTGGGGCAACTATTAAACATACAGTTTTACAGACATTCTCTATCTAAACATCTGGCAGACCTGCAGCTGTAGTTGTGGCTAAATGTGGTTCAACAAACATGAGGGCTGAAAAAAACAAACTACACCCTTTTCTTTCTTTTTCTTTTTTTGTCCATTTATCAAATAAAATCCAAATAAAGCACATACAAAAATTTGCGAAACATCCAAGAAAATATTCAAGGGGGATGAAAACCTTTGCAGGGCCCAGTAAGAGGGAAGCGAATCCATCAGCTCCCACTCAGACTGGGAACATTAGCACTCATCAGGCTAAGGAGCTGAAAGCACTGTGAGGCACAAGAGAGAGTGTCTGACTGATAGACAAGATATGGAATGCAATAAGCCAGAAATATAGTAGAGAAGTCAGGAGGCAGAAGAAAGAGAAGTGGGTGACATCAGGTAGGTGTCATTTACTGTAGGTAACACCAAAGTAGATCAGATTGTTGCTAACTGATATGTTTTACAATCAGGAACGTGAAAGGCACCAGCAGAATGTAAATGCACCATTTTGATGCATGAAATTACACAAATTGCCACTTATTGTTTGCGTTTCCCGTCTGGCACCTCCTAGTTGCATTTAAAGCCAAACAAAAGACAACACGCACATTTTCTCCCATGTTTATGCTGCTGAACAGCCAATGGCCCAGCTTCTCTCCCTGTCAAACAAACAATGATTGTGAGTGTGTGAGAGACGCTACATATGTGCTGTACATTTGGTCTACGTATGTGTGCACAGACTGATGTCCACTAGGGGTCACAGACACGGTGGGACACTCAATGTGTCAGCAACAGCCGGGCTCAGCGTTACTCCAACCGGACCACCAATAAAGTTCTGTGTGTTGTGTAAATGAAGAAGGCAGTGACTTGCAGTTCAGCCTAACTGATGGTGTGTTTTTTTTCTGCACAGAATGGAATAAGACAGTTCAGCAGCAGGAAAAACACCCAGCCGACATCGACTCACCTTCCTCCTTAACAGCCATGAGTGGAATCAAGCTTTCACCAGTATTTTGTGTTAAATGCCAATATAATTTTTTTTTTTTTACACAATTTGAAACATGACAAAACAAATATAAATAAAAGAAACAGACATCACCAACAGATCTCTGAGATTAACAATTGAAATGCAAAACAATTTGCATAAAGTGAAATTAAAATACACAAATACATAAAGTTCAGTAAAAAAAACAAAAAACAAAAACAAAAACAAGGGAATGAGTAATAACATACTTGCAGAGAATGGAATAAAACAGTTCAGCAGCAAGAAAAACATCCAGATGACATCAGCTCACCTGCCCATGACAAAGGAACCACGTAAAAAAACACTGACAGCGCTGGAAAGGCAAAGTCGGCTTGTTCACGCACCGGCTGCAACAGTAAGGCCTAACGCTCCATAAAATCATCCTGTTTGCTGCTGACATCTATATAGAAACCAAAACTAACATCTTAACAAAATGCTAGCAGACAGACAGTACATTTCGTCCTCTATAACAACTTTCAGGAAGTAAATTAACAGCAGCTCAATGAGAAACTCCATAATAGCCACAAACGGAATGGGGAAGACGGAAACAATGTTAATAATAGTTTCAAGATAAAAAGAAAGACAATAAAATTAGAAAATAAAGAAATAAAAATAGAAAAATAAAATTAACAAATAAGGGATTTTTGGTGGAATAACATGTTTTATTTTAGTCAATGGAATGGGAGAGTTATGTGAACTTTAGCCATCTTTAAACACCTCATTAGGACAGCAGTTTCTTGCTTTAATAACTTTAATAACTTGGGGTCTATTTCTTTACTTTACTTTACTTTTCTGTTACTGGGTAAAATAAAAGGAGTTTGCAAAGAATAAAATAAGTGCCACCATGTTTTCAGGAAAAATGCACTGTGAACTAATGGGACAAGAGTGTGTTGGTTGGAAACTGACAGCTTTTCAGAACCGGAATATCAAACTGATAGTCAGACATAGAAGTGGTAATTTGGTCCCTGGATGCTTTATAGGACCGACTTGCTGTTGCTTCTGTTCTGTAGCAGAAAAACCTGAACAACAATCACTGAACAGGAGCTCCTTAAGCTCAAGCTCACTTGCATTAATGATCCAAACCCAAAATGAATGTTTTGGAGTGGCCTAATTGAAGTTTGGATTTAACCATATAACGATGCTGTGGCATGACCTAAAACAGCCCTTTCATGCTCAATAGCTATTCTCAATTAAAACCATTCTGCAAAGAAGAGAGAGCCAAAATTACTTAACAGTGACTTAAAAGTCACTGATATTTTTTTTTAGCAAACTCTCAATGGTAGTAGTAGTTACCAAGTGTGGTTCACCCCGATACTTCACACATAAGTACAGGTTGGTTTAGAATGCTTTTATCACATATGCAACAAAAACAACATTTGGAAACGTTTTGCATGCACTCAGGTTATCTTTGTTTGGTGTTAGAATCTGTTTAATGACTTGAAAAATTTCAGTACAGCTAATAAAAGCAAACATAGGAAATGTTTCTCAAAGCAGTCTCAATATGAATGAGTGTTTTCTTTCTGCCGGTGCCAGTAAACAGCTCCTAGCACTACTTGCTGTCACTTCCTTCACTAAAATAATACAACTGTGATTGTGTCCTTTACCGTTTACTATGTGTATCCGACCCAATCTCTTTCACAATTGTCTTCTTGTCTCCACATGTTTACTTTTACTCCTGACTGGTGGCTCTTTCCTGTTTGACACATATTTTGTTATTTGGATTAATAAGGAGAGGGAAACAAGAGTTACATGCTTGCTTCTCCACAATTTACATTCACAGAAACAATCTTTTGCCATTTCCAATAACTATTTATTTAATGCAGACTTCATGTCATTCTAAAAGTGCACTGTCAAACTGACTGCACAAATTAAAGCAGAAAACAGAAGATGAATTTGTCTTATGTGAAGACATAAGAAGATAGAAGATGTGTGTCTAACTTGCTGAGGTCTGCCAAAAAAGGAGCATCAGTGGCTTGGTAGGCTGCTAATTTTAAAATAATACTGAACAAATGTAGAATAGGACTGACTCAGTTACTTATAGTACTAAATACCTTCAAGAAAAAGCTGTACCTGCATCAGGGTCCTGATTTAATCGAGCATAGCGGGAGTTGTTGAGCAGCGGTATGCATTGCTCCACAGAAACCCAAGTGTAGGATTCTGGGCAGAGGAGGTCAGCGGGCCGGTACTGTCCCTGAGAAATAAAAAAAAGACAAAGATCCAACGTCAACATGCTGTTGTACCCGCACACTTTCCTTCCGAAATTTCTGAGAAAGATTTTTGACCATTTCTACGTATTTATATAAATTTTTAAAATGGAAACTGAAAGATGACGGATGGTAGAGGAGGACACATGGACTGATGGCAAGATAGAGAGGTGAATGAATGAACATTATCAAAACTTGTCTGGCTGTCCGTGATGGACGGATAGAATGGAGAGGTGGATGGGTTGGTAGTCGGATGGACAGAATGGATAAACAAGTGGAAGAGTAGATAGATGGATGGATGAATGAACAATGAAGGTATGAACAGACAAATAGAGATATGAATGGATGACCAAATGGATGGTTATAGCATAGTTTTGTGTAAAGAGATAAACTCCGGGCCTTATATGGTAAATCCCAGTAATGTGTGCTTTGTTTTCATAACAGCAGCTTAATAATAATCCATGACTGAAGGAACTTGTTTTTCAGACATCCATAATTTAGACAAAAGAACAAGAAATACCTTATTATAGTCTTAACTACATCTCTACACCTGAGAAAATCTTAAATGAAATTACACATTTTTTCCAGACATTTTAAGACCATTTTGACTAGCAGAAAGAAAAAAAAAAATCACATTTAAATCAGCAACATTTTTAACGTGCCACATTTTAGTGAGTGCAAAGACATCCTGTTTTTAAATAATTACATAAAAAGTACTAAACAACTCTTGACTGCTGAGCATCATTAGCTGAGAGACACTTGGTCAAAGTTAGACAAACCTTTGTTACAACACTGATAAGACCATTTATACAAACTCTAGTGATGACCCTTCACAACTCGAGGCTTGACACGTTGTAAACTGACCCCAGGGTCGAGGTGAAGACTGAGCTGTGGCTCAAATTCCCTTCTCTGAAGGGAGAAGCGGGCCGGTACTGTTCCCTGTTATATCTACCCTTCTCTCTGACTGGAGTTTTGTCTGCAAAGTTGAGCGGGAAACATAAACATACAAGCTTATTCTTATGTGTGCTTGCTAAATGGATGCAAGTCTGTATTTGACCTAACATTTTGGATGGAAAGTAAATCAAGCAGAACAAAAGCAGCTGCAAAGTGTAAGGGGGGGAGGGTGAAGGGGTTGAACGGACAGAAACGAGGCACAGGAGGGTCTATTAGACTCCATTATCAGAGACCTGCGTTCTATCACACGGCTCCAAACAAATACAAACTGCAGAAAGAGCTCTGTAAACAAGCTGGCGCCTGCAACAGGCCTGCTGTGCTGCCTCAACACACACGATATTTGGAGTTTATATATGACGGCACACTGTAGGACAAAGACTCGAGCGTTCCTGGAGTTTCATACACAGCTGAGGTCAGAAAGTGCTGAATAAGTAAACACAAAATACAGTAATCGAAATGAACTGTAAATAATAGAGACAAAGGAAATACCACCAATGGAAATAATATAAACAAACCCTTCTTATTGTGACCGATTTGTCAGAGGGGAGAGAATAAGCTGCCTGTTTTCACTTGCAACGAATTAAGCCTCTTACAGGATGGAAAGGTTAACAGAAAAGTCAACTTTTTTGGAATACAGTTTTCCAACAAACTGGCACCATGTGATGTAATGTTCCAGGCACTATCCAACTGATCTAACCAATCTCCTGTATAAAAACTGGATCTCTTTTTTTCCCAAAAGGTGCTAGAAGTAAGGAGCGGCATCGATTTCCTTAAAATTGGCTGAAAACTGTAAAACCAATCACATCTCCCCATCTTATCTATCTCCACATACTGTCCTCTAGATAAAAAAAAAATAAATAAAAAAATGGTATTTGCAGTACAGCCGGTCAGCGCAACCCTACATGAAACCTCTGCTGTGAATCGGCACTAAATAAACAAAGTAAATAGAATCAAACAATCATATATTTTTAATCACCATTTAAAATTATGCTTACAGTAGAAAATAGATAAAAATATGACCATAGCAGCTTCTGTGGATTCCTCTCTGCATCACACACCTACCTATGAGGAAACAACATTACAGTGCACCAGATAGCAGATGAAAGAAGTCAGAAAAAGAAGAAATTCTCACTCAAGTAAAATAAGAAATAACTTGTTTAAGTGCCTTTGCTAACAGACAAATGACAAATGGCATCTACAACAGACACACACACTCATCTAGTCCCAACAAGCTCCAGGCTCTTATACAACTGTCAGCATTATTACCCTGACACTCTCACACTCTGCCTCCTTTCTATAGATTCCTTCAACACAAGGAGACATACCTCTATACGGAGAACCCGCACCTGGCAGCATGTAGAAACACAATGAGACACACGGTTCCTGCTACAAGTGACTACAACTCTGCAAAAGCGAAATAGAAACAGGAAAGGGTTACAGGAGAAACTACAAAGATGTGATGGGAACAGAGATAGCCTTTACAAGAAAATAATGGGAAAAAAGTACAGAATCAGGCTAGCTCTTAACATCCCACAGATGTGTTGTTTTTGTTTGTTTACTCTAACCTACTTGTGTCAATGTGTTTCTACAATAGATAAAAAAGTCTTTCTGATTTTTACAGGCCTATACTTTCTGTTTATTGCATGAGGTTTTGAGAAAAAAGCTGGACCAAACCAAAATGATACACAGAGTCTGATTATGGCACAATTCCTCAATCCTCACTTGAAAGGAGACAAGATGCACAGAGTGAAATGACCCATCTTTTAGTGGTCTGGAAAGTTGACTGCAAACATTGGGAAAAAAACAACAACAATGTACTACCTCTGTATTTGTGAGGCGCTTCGCTGTATTGCACTCTCAAATCTTGCTTTCCAAATTTGGCATGAAGACCTTGTAATTCACACATGCCCCACTGCTTCCATGGATGATGCATGATGACAGAGCTCTGCACACACAAGTCTTTCTTAAGCCAGTGTAATGGCAAAGACATCACACTCGAGTTGAATATGCTCCAGAGATTTGCTTATTGTTGTGGTAACTACTATGAAAAATAATATATTTCGTATATTCTATTGTTACAAACACTAAAAGTCTGCAAAAAAGATTGTATCTATGTATGTTTCTATTTTAAAGGGGAAAAAGTGTCATAATTTAACTCTTTAGTTCTGCAACTTTGCTATTCTTTGAAACTTTGGTAGCCACATTGGATAATGAAGTCAGATGGCTTAAGTATCTAAATATTTAAAAGCTAAAATACCTTCAGCAAGTTCTACATTTGATTTTCTGTGTTTGAAAACTGGAAATTAAACCTTTAGGGTGTAAATCTAACACACCTTAACAGCTGATAGTGAAGAGACTTATCACTGCAAATGCTATAACTGAGTGTATGCGAAATCAAACAAAAGTTTAAGTCCCTAAAAATTATAGAAGGACTCCCTTTCTATGAATAAGAAGATAACCTGCAGTGTAACTGTATTCATAAGAGTAACCTTCAGGATTGTTTCAGGCCAGAATAAAGTTTTATGGGTTTCTCTGTCTTTCCTGATGAAATTTCCCCAAACAGCCCAATCTATCACAGACTCTCCATTCTTTGTTAAATTTTAACAAAATTTAAATTTCTTAATTTAAATGAAAATTGAGAACAACAAACATTTGTAAAAAGAGAATGTTATATTGTCTTCTATGGGATATTGATATATGCGCAAATATGATGCAAAAAAAAAAATTACAGTTTCCAATCTGAGGGCAAGATCAAATAAATATCCATGGTACTTTCACTGTCAATCTGAAAGTGAAATGCAATTATTCCATTAAAATACTGAAAAAGGTCTCAAAACTGCATTTGTTTTGATATCTATATTTGAAAACCAATTGGTTTTTAATCATAGCATAAGTTTTAACATAAGTTATAAGAGCCACTAGCAGAGTTGCAGGTTGCAGACTCCGGTTTATTGTTTTATTGCAAATTGGGTCTTTATGGAAGAGTAGAAGAAGTTCTGTTTGCAGTTTTATTAGACCACATAGCAGTCACAGCAAACATGGAATAAGATGAGATCAAAATTTTACTTTCCAGTCTACAAGCATCATTTACCCGTAAAGACCATCCACAATGTAAAACTTGGTGTTGGCAGAATCATACTGTGGGGATTATGGAAGAACAGCTGTTAGAGGCAGCAGAAAACTTCAGACTGGGGTCTAACATTGCTGAGCAATTATGGAGAACAATTATGTTGCTGACATGCAAATGTATTCATGTGTTAGAACGGTCTAGTCAAAGTCCAGATCTAAATTCAATTGGGAACATGCAGCAACTTTAAAATTAAAGACCTCTGATTGCTCTCCAACCAATCTGTTGGAGTTTGAACCATTTTGCAAAGAGGCAATAGCAGACACTTTAATCTTTAGATTTGCAAGGCACTGCGTGTGATGTTTTGCTGTGTGGTTGTCAGTGAGTAAGCAAAGGGTCAGTGTTTACAGGAAAGCAGTCTACTTCAGGGTAGATTTTCCAGTGAACTAAACTTTTTACAAGAGAGTAAAATTACTCAACTTCATTTGAAAAAGAAGCTGCCCCGGTGTAAACAATTACACAACCTCAATCATCTGAACTAAATAAACACGTGGAGGGCTTGATAAACAGTTACACAATGCTGTGCAGATGTATGATCGCTCCCCACTCACTCTTTTCAGACCACACATAAAGACAGCAGAGGCCCTGTTGTCAGAGAGAAATTTATTATCAAATCAAAACCTCCACTGTCCCTTTTGCTCCTCCCTTCTGTTGTGTTTTCCATCAACCCACTTCTGTCATGTTTTCGCCCGCACCTTGGTAAAATGGGGAACTACGCCCCAGGCTTATAGTTCCAATTCATGAAAAAAGCAATTAATCAGACCCATAAATAAGAGTACAGCCAAGGAAGCGTCGTGAAAACGCACGCATTTTTTGCCTTCTTCTTTAAATTCCACCTCAAAACTTAAGAGGCTGAAAATTAGTTTGGTCTATGGATCAGTTAGGAATCTCTTTCAGACCTTCAGCTTGTCATGAACAAGTTTTTATTAGATTAAAATAAAAAATAAAATAAAAAAAGTCCTCATGTCCCATAAAACCCCAGTTTATTTAGTTCAAAGTATATTATCTACTATGTGTTGGTCGCTTCCTCCCTTCACCAATTAGTCCTTTTAAAGTTTTAGTCTGAGTACAAAAAGAAGACGTCTGTTATTGGAAATTTTGGACAGACTCTTCATCAATTTACACCTGCCAGATGCCAAGCGGTGATTTCAAGTAATTTCCCATGAAATTATTAGGAAATGGAGTTTTCTGATCTTCAGCTCTAGATTGGCTCACAGAAGACGGAAGCAGCTAAACGTTCGAGTCAACAAAAATGAGGAGTAATCACTGATGCACACTTGTATTTCAGTTTCCTTATATTGAAGATGTATTCATCTTAAAAATGAACAGCTTTTTGGTGTTACCCACAGAATTTATTTTAATTTCAACTTTTCTAAAAATGTTTTTGGAAAAATTCATTATTTATACATTTACTTTAGAGAAATGTGTTGTTTTATTGTTATAAATATCAAACGGCACTCTAGTTAAACACTCAGGATCACAGGCAGAATATCAGCATCTTAACCAAGTGAGGATATTTCAGGTTTAATGGACAGGAGGAAAATAGATGAATTTACAGCAAGAATAAGCTGTCTATATCAGCTTATTCTTGTAGGGCTCCAGGGAGGCTGGTACCTACCTGCAGTGGTCATCAGGTGAGAGCTAGAGGAAGTGCATGCTAACTCTATGTAGAAAGAAGCCAAGCTTGGATACAAACCCACGACCTTCTTCCTGCAAGGCAACAGTGCAGCCAATGTGTTTCCTAGTGTCCATCAGCATTGTTTAAAATTTTATACAAAGATCTACCTCCCTGTTATAGCTGTGATATTACTATTTATACGAGTCGTGCACTGAATACAGAGTTTGAAATCAGAATATAAAAAAAAAAAAAATCAACCCCTTTAAGAAAAAAACATCTGTTGGTAAAACTGAAAGAACTAATTCAGCAAATAAAGTACCAAGAGCGTATTGCAAAATAGAAAAAAGTTCAACTTTGCTCTGTTTGTTTTTAGCACCAACAGTGCAACCCCCCCTCAACCAAATTAAGTTTTTTTGTTGTTGTTTTTTTTTTGTATAATAAAGCAAATGAAGCATGAGGACAATAATGAAAGGGATAAGCTGTTGGTCAAGTTCTCAGAGAAAGTAATTATCATTTGACCCAAGCTGAAGTCGAGGTCAGCATGCCACATTTGTGATCTTACTACAGCATGTTGTTCAGCTGGCCGTCTCCCAGGACAGACCTGAACTCAGAGAGAACACAAAGAGGCCTAGTGTGGCCCAAAGCCAGGCAGATCTAACCTGCTCTGGCCCAGGCCGGCACACTGACCCGGGGTCAAACTGAGCCAATCTCTGTCAAAAACCAATAAACACAGGCCCTGATCCCTACAACCACACTCTCTCCTGAACCTACAGCTCTCACAATGCACTCCCTTTATCAGCCTGAACATGTTGACACACCTACATTCTGCCAGAATAGAGTGGGTGGGTGGGGGACTAGCTGCATGGCCTCTGGCTGCTGATGGACACACGTAAACGGTGCAGCTCACAGACACAGCAAGACAAACAGAACAGAGGCCTGAGCAGATGAACGATCAGCAAAGACAGACAAGTCCAAACAAACGAGATTTCACTTCAGACAGACGCAGTAAGCCCTTCAGTAAAGATATGAAAACCCACTGCAATGCATTTTACTGGGATTTCATGTATTAAACCAACACAAAAGGAGTGCATGGTTGTGTAGCGGAAGGAAATGCTTCTCAGTCAAAATGTTCAACAAAAATACATGAATCCTTTATTTAACAAGGTAAGTTGATTGAAAACAAATTCTTACTTTCAACAAGGACCCGTTCAGAAAACATTTAAAACATCATTCAACAGAATATCATACAGTAAAAAACAAAAGAATGCCATAAAACAGAGGGAAAATGGAGCAGTGGGTATATGGATCCTGCCTCCCTGAGCTAATCTTTTCTTGCTACAGTCTTTCTAAACTTTGACTTGGCCATTTTCACATGTTTCCAGATTGTCCTTCTGGAAGATGAATCTCTATCCCACTCTCAAGACTAAACCCCATCAGCTTCTCTGTTCACTCACATCACCATCCTCATGAAAAGAATGATTTTGGTTGAACACCTTCGTCTACATTTAGTGTCCTCTGAATGGCGCGAGGCAAACTTTAAACTGAGCTCTGTGAGCCGTTTAAAGCTTTCAATTATATTTTCCACTAATCCTGCTTCTCCTCCTCTTGTTTCTGAATGCAGCTTGTTGAAGTGGATTTAATTTAGGAGCATCACAGTAAAAGGGGATGAAAACAAGAGCACAACATACGTTTTTGATTGGTAGAGAAATCTGAAAACCATACACCATCTTCTTCACAATTGCACACCAATTTGTGTTGCTCCATCCTGCATCTCTTCTCCATGCTTTAGCGTTATAAGAGCTAAAACATGCCAATGAGGGAATTCAACCATTTGATTCAGGTGTGTGGGAGAAGGTATGCGTCCAAAAATTGCAGGACAGTAGCTGCTGAGAACTGAACTCAGGCACCTCTGGTCTATTTAATAAACTCCACAGAAACTAAACTAAAGTTTGTTGCTGTAATGTAACACAATCTAAAAGATTCAATGGGAGCTTTCAAAGGTGCAGCACTAATATGAATGTGTGTGAGAGAGAGGATCCTCAAAATGTCTGGCAGGATTTATGCAAACTGCTGCTGTTTAAACACTTGGGGCCCACTGAGGCCTTTTCACCCTACTCAACACATCACCACAGCACGACCTTCAAATAAAGCACACAGACTGGTAGGTTTCCCCCCCTTTGGGCCTCTAGACAACCGCCACAACTCCTTCCACCCAGCCCATTCTGCCCAGCACTCCTGCGCCTGGCTAAGCGTCATGGCTCCATGGCTGACAGGTTAATGAGGAGAAAATATTTTTACAGGATCGCATTTCGAGTGGGCCCTGAGAACCAATGGCAGCGCTTTTTATGGGCATCAGCTCCAAGACCGGGTACCTTTTATCTCTTTATCTCCTCTGGTTTTTCATGGTGAAGGGGAGCTGTTACACCTTTCTGACACAGACCACAACTCTCTGACTTGCTGCCAGAACTGCAACTCTAATCTCAGTCTTAAAACTCCACCACAGACATCTTATTATAAAGCCAAACCTAAAACCACAGTCCACAGAAAGTCTAACATGTCTAACAGCGTTTATGAGAGCAGCTCATTGTCTCTTGTGGAGCTTATCGAAGATCTAGATGGATTCCCAAAGAGGCATTTCAGACAAAGTGGCGCAGCTGCAGCGGGTTTGAAAGTAAATAGAGGTGAAGCTAATGGCAATGCAAACACCTCGAACTGGCAGCTAGAGGGCTCTGGATCTGCTCAGCATGACACACACTCCAAACTCTCATTTTTGACCTTATGACCCTCAAACCTCCCCCTCACTCTTACCCTCCCACCACCCGACGTTCCGCATCTTCGTCCCGCCACCACCAGTCAGAATGGACCGTCTGACCCGACCCGCTGAACTCTGCCGCCTCAGAACCTAACCCCGTCAGCGCCCCTCGTAGGAGGTGCCAAGCGCCGGCCGCTGCCCGGCTCCGCTGCAACCTGCTAATGATTTGTTAAAAACACAATCGTGGCGAGACCGAAAGGGTGGGGTGGAGATGATGGGGCATAAAAGAGCAGAGGCATTTTTTTAAAAAGCTTAAACAAATGTTTCTGCTGAGTTGCGCACTGATGGTGGTCTCCTGTCGAGCTAAATCAAACAACAACACTTCAGTTTGAAAAGGCTCAATTTTGAAACGGGGGGAGGGGAGAAAGCTGGAAACTTTAGGGTTGAAAATGGTCTAGGTTGAGGTTTGATGTTATTTTGAGGGAGCACGGGACTTTACCTGAACTGCTGAAGGGGAAAATATGACAAATTATCTTTTAAAAGTCAAGATAATTGCAGCTTCAACCAAGCACAAGAAAAAGGAGCCTATATCAGGGTAATTCCATGTTGAACTGAACTGACCACAGTACCTTTATAACGTACCACCTCGATCTGAAATAATGTTTAAACAAACGGGATCACCAACAAACCTAGAATTAAAAACTGCTCCTGCCCGTCAGGCTTATAACAACATTGGAATAAATGAAGAACGAAGTTTTACTTCCTGTTTTTATCTCGGAATGGAATCAGCTGAAAGTTTCTTCAGACACTATTAATCTGTCATCCCAACCGGCATATAGGCGGCTGGTTTTGAAAAGTTGCTGAAAGAAGAACAGAAACAGAAAAAGGCAGAAAAAACAAGGGGGTTGGGGGGTGTGGTTGTCCTGTGTCTGGACCAGCAGCATCTGTGAAATCCATCAGTTCCACACGAACGCCGCTGCTCAATGTAAACCTTATCGATGCAGGTCGTCAAGATATGAACGACTTCATACACCTTTAAAGCCTCTTGCAATTTTTCCACTTTGAACCCACAAACTTCAAAGTCTTTTATTGAAATTTCATGCAATACCAACTCAAAGTAGAGCACAATTAAGGAGTAAAATCCTATGTGGTTTCAAAAATATAAAAAGTGTAATGTACATTTGCATCCACCCCCCATTTACTCTGATACCCCTTAAAAAACAAGTGCAAAACTGCAGTGTTCCACAAATCTGATCTTTATCGAAAAGTCTCAAAAACAAACAAAAAAAGAAACAGAATTGAAAGAAAGTTCTGTGAAAAGAAACTGAAACATGGTGGTGGCAGCATCATGATATGTGGACACAGCAGGGGAAGAGAAACTGGTCAGATAAATGTAGCTAAAAACAAGAAAGTAAACCTGATGGAGGTTGAAAGAGACTTGAGACATACAGCCAGAGCTACAATGAAGAGGTTTATATCTAATGTGTCAGAATTGCCCAGTCAAAGTCAAAAACTGAGTCTCATTGAGAATCTGTGGAAAGACTTGAAAAGCAAAGATTACACAGAGACGGTCCGCTTCCGATCTGGGCAGAAATTTCAGTCTGTAAACGTTCAAAGCTGGTAGAGAGATCCTCCAAAAGATGTGCAGCTGTAACTCCAGATGTTTATGCAGGATGGACTCATGGGAAAATGCAGGTCACACCTTTTAAGATTTGTATTTGTTTTAAAATAAAACAATTAAAACTATAAATTAAAACCATTAAAGCTAGTTTCACTTCTAGTTTTCTGATTTGCTACAGCAAATCCCAATAAAATGTGTAGATTTTTTTGTTTGTTTTAATGTGACTGAGTGAGTAAGAACAGATTTTCAGGATCATGCATAAACAGAAAATAAAATAAAATCGAGAGATATGCTTACCCTCTGGAAAAATACTAATCTCAGAGGAAAAAGCAGTTGCTTACAGAGATGAGGGTGTCTACATGCATCAGATTAACTATGTCACTCCCAGTCTACCCAGATGTTCAACAAGTGACGCAGTAAATGTGAGGTCACACACGTACACATAACACGCTGTCTGTTTATGGCTCCTTGAGTGAAAATAGCACGCACGTAGAATCATGACAGCCTTTTAGCGTGTCACAACCCGCCACGATTAACGAGAACACACAGAAAGCCTGTCTGAAAGTTCATTCATTAAATGAACAAACTTCTTATTGAGAACTATCTGGAAAAACTACAAGGAATGAGCAAAGATTGAAGAGGAAAATGTTTTGACTCAATGAGAACTAAATGCAAACATCTGGACATGAGTTTATGTGTGCATAGCCTAAAAAAAAAAAAAAAAAAAGTTTCTAGTACATCTTCTCTAATTTATGTCCTAAGCACAAGGTAGTAGGTGCAGCAGGTGACAAAAGCCTGCAGGCATTCACTGATTGAGACAAACATTAGCACTGCAGAGGGCCTGAAACCACATCCAAATTCCTTCAGTTGTAACCTAATGCACTCTTCCACACAGCCACTGGCACCTGGATGGATTAATTTTGGGTCCTCTTTATTCACAAGCTTTGGCCATGTGGAAAAGTGTTGGCTGGCTCTGGAAAACCGACCAGCTTCTCTGACAGCGTTTGTTATTTGTGGGTAAGGAGGAGTTGGACTGAAAGGAAACGGAGGTGCAGCTGCTGCAAAAAGAAGTTCTTTAAAAGTCTGTAAAGCACCGCCGGAAAACGAATACTCTTTTTCATCCTGCCTCCTTTTCTCATTTGGCCCACATCTTGTCACTTTTTTTTCTCCCCCTTCATCAACCCTCTTACTCCTTTTTTCACTCATTTTACCAACTCCTCCTTTCTTTGTGTCCTCTGTGGAAAATTTTATGGTTTCCTGAGCTCAGAGCAAGACATTCTTCCACTGAACAATAATAGCAAGACCCACTTGATGTTACTGTTACTCCAGCACCAAGAGGTTAGAACAGCGTTAGAGTGAGGTGCAGGCGTGCCTCCCCCTTGAACAGGCCTCAAAACATTAAGATCCAGAGCAGATTGTCAACGGAAGTATTTGAATGCTTCATTTGCTCACTTTAAAGTCTTGCTTATTCAGATTTAAATGCAATACCTCAGCAGCCAGTGCCAGTCAGAAGGTTACGCTCATCATGGATAGAAAAGCGAGTTTCAAGCAGGACCACTGGTAGCTATTTGGCCACCTGAAGCACAAATGCTTTTTTAATCCTGACAAGTTTTGTTTTCTTGAGGGAGATTAATTAGGACTAGCTAATTGAAACCAGAACGTCCTCAGTCTGCAGAACGTTTTCACATCAAGTCAAACACATATTTTAGATGGACTAACACTCCTGCCTGAAGTAAATCATTTTTGAAGCAGGACAGATGTAACCGACTAAACAAGAAATCATTTCTCATGTCTTTGTTGCTTTGCATTTATCATTTTTCATTTGTACAGAACAGTTTAGTGTTGCTTCAGTAGTGAATAACTGCATGCAAACTAATGCTTTGCCGTGTTTGGATCTGTCTACAATAGTAAAATAATGTAGATTCATCCCGCTTCTCTCAGTCCCAGCTGCTGCCTAAAATGAGTCGCACACAGCTGCCCTGAACGCAGTCTCAGCGCAAAACACTGTGCAGAGGACAACAGAGTGATGGATGGATGGAGAGAGGGGAAGAGAGAGAGCGTGATCATTTATAGTTATCGACTGAAATGCTTCATATGTTTTTATTTAAATAACATATGAAGCATTTCATTATTTTAATATTATTATGAGTAATTATATTTTTTTATGAGCCTGTTCTTTTGCGCGTGTCCCCTTCACTTGGTAGCCTACACTCTTATGCATGTGGGCAGAGCGACAACACTGGTTTCAAGTCACCATAAACTGACAGGATGTTGACCAAATGATGAAATAAAACATCTATAAGCTCATCAGAAATTAGCATCTGCCATGACAAGAAAGTTCTTTCTGGGGAGAAATCTTCTGGGCGGACTAGGCATGTTTATCAGAATTGGTGCTTTCATAGCTTATGAAACAGGAAACAAAAGACAATGCCTTCAAAGTAAAAGCTCTTTTTTTAAAAATAAATCAACATAAATTGGATTTGCATAATGAAATTATAGTTTAAGAATGTTTGAATGGAAAACTGGGTGTTCCAGCAGATAATGGTCCCCATAACACATCAAACATGTTTTAATAAATAAACCACACCAAGATTTAGTTTTTGGAAATACCTGATTGAATTAGCTACTTTATACTAAAAAAAATGTAGGATACCCTTAAACGCTGAGTCAATCAGCAGATTTATATAAGTTGTAACAAACCTGTCAGTAACAGTGGTCCAACATTCAGCCACATTATGCAAGAAGCTTATTGATGACTGCAAAATGTTGGTTGAAGAGCAACTTGCTAAGAGAGGCTTACACCAAAATTAGTGAGGATGTATGCATACATATAAGCATGTGTGAATAATTTATGACACTTTGCATAAGAAATCCACCATGAATATAAACAACTGCAACCAATTCTTGATTTTCAATTTCACTGAAGATGTGCGACATAGTGAGTAACTGCATGTAAACTAGTGTTTTTGCCATGTTTTTATCCGTTTTCTTTTTTCTACACTCCAGGAGAAAGAATGATATTCATTAGAAACCCAAATGAATATCATATTAACAGCCATAATGATAGAGAACAAATACTGTTAAAATATTTCTTAATTATAATTATTTAATTATTCAAGTTCAATCATTCAATGATTATTTAATTACTTACAATTAAATAATTTCTAAAAAATATTAAAGCACAATGATTATAATTGTTTTTATAGAAAGACTAAATTGTTGTGCAAATGAAAGTGCTGTACGAGTTAAGATTATATATATATATGAATAAATTACAAAGCCGACCTCAACAACTTTAAACACCTTAAAAATGAGCAAAATCCAGAAATTCCCCGTATGGAAAATACTTTCTAGTCCATAAATATCCAATAAAGAAAGGTTTGCATACTTATCACTTACACTTTCAGACTCAGCTTGCATTTGGTCATGATCTGTACATATAGAAATATCTATAGTAACATGAAGGGCTGAGATAAGTCCAGAGAATTCAAGGCGATGAGGTCTCTGTCTGTGTAAAGCCATAAGACTCACTGTTAGCTTTAACATGTGAGGCTTCATGTGAAAGAAAAATGACCAAAGGGCCAAGACCTCTGCACTCATTTAGACTCCAACAGTTTCACCTTCTGCTCCTCACAGGCAGCTCAACATCCGAAGGCCAGGGAGGGCAAATGGCCCAGGGACAGAAGCCAGGGGCAGAATGTCACGTCAAACCCTGAACCGCCAGCCAAACCAGTGAGACTCTGTGGGACGTTCAGTCCCAGCTTTAGGAACAAAGGAGAGTGTCTGACACCAGCCAGGCGTCCTCCCAGCTTCTGGCTGTACTTCAAGTCTTCCGAGGGCCCTTTAAGGCTTCCCTACAGGACCACGTCCTGCCGTTGGCAGTGCTTACAAGATCATCTCGCCTGGGGCCGTCTCCCTGGTCACACAACCCAGCCGAAAGGATTCTCCTCCAAATTTACAGCTCAAGAGTAACAATAACAGAAATTGAGATTTTTAACTTTAAATGGGTAGCACAATCACGCAGACAGAAAGTATGCAGACATATAACAGATATAGTGGGATAAGAGACTGGGCAAGAAAGCTTTTAGTATCGAAGACTTTATGCACACCAGACTCAAAATATGCAAGTTGCTGGACTATTTTTGATGATTACACTCCAATATGTACTTTGTAAGAAATGTGTTTTCTCTCCCACGGTTGCAAGAATAACATAAGATCATTCTGTTCTTGCAGCTCTGGTTTGGGAGCTTTTGCAGCTTCTTTTGGACAAAAATTATGTGTCTACAGGAACCTGAAGGACTTTCCTCTTGTGTGGTATCTAATAATTATGCCGCAGTAGATGGGATCTATGAGGAGGCCTTGAGAAGTATGAAATGTCCTGATCAGAAAGAGTCTCTGTTCTAGTGGTTAAGGTATAATGAAGAATGTGTAAAACTGTTTCTAGATATTGAAAGGTGCCAAAAAAAGAGAAGAAAACCTCCCACACAAACGTTTCATTCCTCACAGTAACAAAAATATTTTTGATTTTCAATATTTTAAATAGGGATACATGTTTCCAAATAATGATTTTCAAGATACAATCTAGCAACTAAAGCATTTTATTTTTCTGTTTTTAGATTTAATACATTTTCTTCAATGGGACATTATTTTTTTTTATAGAAAATAATACTAGAAAAAAAAAGCACAAGGTTTGTAACCTGTTAAGAGAAAAATGAATATTCCTCATACGCTATTGGTTTCATTTTTTGCAAAAATGTAATGCATATATGCATGAAAATAACAGGAAAACACTGCTAATGCAAGCATTTTAAAACCATGCAGATATTTAAAAATATTGTTAAATTCTTTAACTTTTTTGGCCAGAGTTATTTTGACCCACAGGGTAGGGCCTAAAGTCCACAGATTGCAGACCTTTCCACTAGTTAGAGAAGAACAACAGAAGAAGGATTCAAGTCTGGAAAGTCATCAACATGTTTCTAAATTAAACTTTCTCTTCTTTTGTCCATACTTATTAAAACATGGTAAATGAAAGATGAAATGTGAACCTCGTCCTTCAAAGGAAACCTGTAGTATTTAAAATCTGCTCAAATTTTAGAATTTTAGGACATCTTGGCACGCTGTAGAAACTCCACAAACACAACATTAAGAAGATGGTCAGTCCAAGGTTCAAGCATTTCAGAAAAACAGGAATTATTGTTCACTCGTCTAGCAAAGAGTCACTATTATAACCTTTTGTTCAAACTGTTTTTCTTTTGTGCACTATTGATGTTTTCCTTATATAAAGCACTTTAATCCAAACATTTCTTTACAACTATCTTCTTCCAGAAATGTCGGAAGTATAAAAACAGCCATGACTGAAACAAGAGGGACCCACAAGTAGTGGAATGGTGTTGGAATAGGTTGAGTGGTGCCCACTAGGGTTCAAGTGCTTATAACTTGGCCACTAAAGAGACTGGAAGCAAGCGTGAGATCCCAAAACCAGTAAACCTCCAACACAACACCAAAGAAGTCTTAAAAGAGTCAAACAATGTCCCAGTATGTCGGTGCATTAATGAACTGAATATATGCAAATCAGACAGAGGAGCAACACACTGTGCATGTTGCTGGGAGCATGTTTGAGCGTGGGTGCTTTTCTGTGGGACTGCGAGAGTCTAAAGGTGGGAAATGGGCAACCTTCTCACCCTTGTTCTGTGTTCCCTCCCCAAGAGTAAAATAGGAAGAAGTGGGGAGGTTGTGAGCTAGACACTGCAATGACAAACACACAAGAAAAGATATGGGGGAGGGGTAGTAAATGCCAGTGTGAGAGGGTGAGGTGCTGTGGTAACAGCGCAAGTTCTCAGACAAACATTGTGATCAAGATTCAACACACAGACGCAAACACAACACACTCATGTGCATTCCTTGCACACACTGTCAAATTGAGAAATTGAGCAACGCGTGAAGCAAACCCAAAGCAAGATGAAAGATAAAAAGATATGGCGGTTTGCCATAATCTTCAACAGCACGTCAGTCTCCCAGGAACAATCTCTGGGAACATCCAACGTAGAAACTGAGGACGGTGTGAATGAATAAAAGCGAAAGGAATGAATAGTGATTATCTGAATAATGTACAACAATGCTTCCCTGAACACAAATATGGATTGCAGATTTTAAATGACAATGTCAGAAATTTTGAGTCAGGTTTTGGGATTTTCCCAGAAAATTTGGCTGAAAGTCTCGCACCATTAGAGTTCTTTGGGAACTAAAACCCAATTTAACATACGTAGCTACAACAGTTAGCTTCAGAGGAGAAACATGGTTGTAGTAGTCTGTTGATTGGTACAAAAAAGCCATTTTCCCAAAACAGTTGTGTGGTGTGGATTGGCTCTTCTTTGAGCCCTTTTGCACCTCAAATGAATTCACCCTGTTGGATATTTTACCCTTTTATTGCTTTTACAAATCAGTAATGGTCAACAAAATCTGGCTTTTAATGTCAAAGTAGAAACTGATTCCTACAGAAATGATGACAAATAAACATATGCAACATGAAATAAGATTATATAAGTGATTTCTAATTTATTCAGTAAACATTTTTGTTAATCGTGATTAATTTGTAACAACAATAAAAAGGGAGACATCCAAGGGAGTGATTATTTTTTTACAGGAACTGTAACAGAAAAAGCAACCCATTTTAATCTATTAGTTTCTTTTTCGGTTTTTATAAATGGGTTCATACTCCTCGAACATGGACATCAGCTGTTCTTTTGTTTGTTTTTGTCACAGAAATAGCTGTTGTATTGATGTTAAATAAGAAAATGAAACAAATTGCTCAAGTTAAGGGATTCATATTCAGAGCTGAGGAGCTTTGAGTTTCTGAAAACACTGTGTACATGTTAGTAGTGTAAGATACCTTGTAGCGCATCTTGGGGCAGGAGTGAACGTAGAAGCCCAGGTAGTAGTAGCACAGCTTGGTGGACTGTTTCTGCAATTTCCTGGTGAAAGCAATCTCCCTGTAAAGGGGGGACATAAAAACACAGTTTGTAAAAACAGTTTTGCAGGAAAACGCTGCACAGAGATTAATCTTAATTTGTTAAACAAAATGTTGTTTAATTTTTTGCATATTTATATTTTCTCAATGAAATTAAAATGGCCCACATATATGTTTGTGCCTGAAAATTTTAACAGATGATATCAAGACAACAGAAAAATAAATGGAGGTGGACACCTCAGGTCTTGTTCCATGTATTTTTAGTTGACATATAAATGATGTTACCTGCACATGTTCATGTATTTACTGATTTCTGTCTCACTTTAAATACAGTTGAACCTCTTGTTCAAAAGAAGCATCTGCAACGATTAAGCTACAAGAGATGAAATGTAATTGAGAGATTTGGATCTTGGTTAGGAAGCCTATTGAATCACATCACTGTCAACAAATTTTGACATTTTCATTAAATTTTCAAATTTCAAACTATTTTAAATGTTTTTTATGACAAGTTCCTCAGTTGTTCCATGAACCTTTTTGGTCTGCCTTCCTGGTTCAGCAACACACGGAATATCAAGTGAGAATTGTAAGATGGCGTTATGTACAAACGGTCTGGGACAACAGGTGGACTTGTAAAATTAAAACTTTTACTGCCTCCATTTGGATTGAATCTGAAACAGTTTCTTAAAAAGGACCAAATATTAAGTCATGAAAAGTCACAAGCATCTCTTATTGAATTTCATGGCAATTTAATACCAACTTGCTTTGCATTAATCCTGATGAATGTTCTGTTTTTACTGTTTATATTTGCATTTTAAACCTTGTATAAATTTTGCTGCGTTGTATGTAACCAAAAGCCCAACTAGGGACATGAACTGCAAATTAGCTCATGCTATAAATATTCAAGTGTGATATAACCCCTACTTCACATTTGCCTCTCCAGAAATAAACCGGTAAAGTAAAAAAAAAAAAAAAACTGTATGAATAACTGCATTATTGTTTTATGTACATTTGAGAAGCAAGAAAAATACATTTAATTGTTCTACACCTTAGTGTACCCCAATTATTAAGAAAGAAAAATGACATTTTCTTAAAAATTAATCTATGAAGCATTTGTATATCGAAGAAATTAGAAAACCAAAGTGGTTCTAGCAGCTTTGACCAGTACCAAAGCTCAGGAAGTAAACACCCATTGCTTTTCTTGGACTCATCTCATCATGGAAAAACAACCGCCCTTCCTCCGCCAGCGTTAACCCCTCAGGTGGAGAAAAGGAACTGAAGAGAGTGCGTAGAATAAAGATTAAGAATCTGCAGGATTTATGCACCACTTTTAAATACAGTAAATGTCTTGCCTGCTTTATTTTTCCACAATAGCTTCCTCCTTAATTGCATCCTTTTACTCAAAGTCTTTTCCCCCTTTCCTTGAGCCATTTCTTCTCCTCTTCCATACCTAAATTCAAGCTTCTCTTTTTGCTCCCTTTTTTGTTTCTCTCTTCCTTCCAGTGCTCTGTGCTTCACCCACTGAAAGAAAGGGGGAGAGCTCCCTTTCTTATGATGCTTAAGAGACAGAGAACGAGGCCTTAAAATAAAATAGATGCACTGAAAAATAAGACTTGGGACAAAGGAAGCCAGAGAGAAAGGAGGGGGAGACACAGGGAGTGAGAGAGCAGGAGGAGAATATAAAAGAGGAGGGTCAAGAAAGAGAAAGGGATGAAGAAGAGAGGCAGCGAGAGCGAGGTGATAGAAGGTCACCCGCTTTCTGCCAGGTTCCTGGGTTCCCATCCTCTTACTACAAAAGGGCCCGGCAGGCCTGAATTAGAGGAGGGGGGTCAAGAGAGGGGAGGCGCCCATTCACAAAAAGCCATGTTTCCCCCTTTACTTGAGGCCTTCACACCCCCGCCTCCAGCCCCATGGCAGCAGCTTGAGTCTGCCATTATCCCCTCTTCAGCCATCTGACACTCCAGCACAAGCCAATTATCAAGGCCTCTGCTCCTACACAGCTTCCCTCATACTGATGTGCATATACACACAAAGGGCCTAAAACAGTGCATACCACGAGGAGCTGGCTGCAGATCTGCAGTGCATGCAAAAGCATTTCCTTCTGAAAACTATGAAATATCATTTATCTGCTTGCTGAATCTGGATCATAAAGCGAGAAAAGAGAACTTGGAAAGCACACAGAGGCTATTATAAACATATCAGTAATTACACTGGAGTCAGTATATCACATAGTTGTTTTACCCAAATGGAAGCCGTTTTAAATTTAGTTTTAAAATGTGAATTTTGCTTTAAAATGCCATGTCTTTTAAAATACAGCACTGTTTCATGCCACAAGAACCTCAATAAGGGACTTTTTGTTTCTGCTCTTCTCTGTATGCATTAAGCCTGGGATATAAAGCTTGTATGCATGAAAGGTCTCAGTGTCCCCCCCTTCTGTTTCACAACTGAATTACATGTAAAAAAAAAATGCAAAAGATCAAATGAACAAGAGCACAGCTGATACAGAATATAATTACAGAATAAATAAGCATTTTCTTTTACAAACACATTTAGCGACTTTTAAATGCTGAGTCAGACAGTATTACAACAGCTGGATAAGAATTACTGTGACTGCACAGATTCTGCACTATAAGGTGTTTTACACACGTTTTTCACCCTCTTTACCCAAAAGCTTGATATTACTTGCCTCAAGATGTTACCTTATTAGTAAATACATCTCTCAGAGTCAGAGCACTCCTAACCTGTCATGTGAAAATGGAAAAGACTATGGCACTACTGAAAATCCACCTAATCTGAAAGGAGGGAAAGAAGTGGATCAGACACAGAAACAGTCAATGGTAACTATGAAGCAGCTGCAGAGATCCATAGCTCAGGTGAAGAATCTGTCACTGGACTAAATATTAGACACACATTTCACAAATCTGACCCCTGTGGAAGAGTGGCGAGAAAAAAACGTTTTAATTTCCTTAAGCCATTAACTTGACTCAACAAACATAAAGAAGGCCCTTCTCTGATCAGATGAGACCAAAGTTCAAGTGCTTGGTATACATTTGAAATGTATACCAAATTGGGTGGAAAAACCTAATGCTGCATATTTAGTCATGGGGCTGAATAGTAAAAATCACACCACACTTTTCAGTTTTGTATATACAAAGAACTGCAAATCTAGAATTATTTTCCCTTTTTGCCACTTTTTGTTGGTCTATCACATGAAGTACAATCAAATTGGTGGTAATGTCAAAAAGTTCAAGGTGGTATGAATACTTTAGCAAGTCACTCTTCTTATGCATCCACTAGACTGGGAATGTGACACTGTGGCTGACTGTCAGAAGGGACAATCAGCCACTGTCACAGCCATTATCTTCTCACAGCAGATCAATGGGTGTGAGAAGCCATTGATCGGAGAAGCAGATCAATGGCTTCTCCAAAGATGGAGGCTTTTATTAAACTGATGGATTATCAGTGTTAAACCCCTAAAATAAAGAAAATTAGTGACAGAGAAAGAGGAAGAACAACCTCTGCAATGTACAGATGAAGCACTAATGTACAGTACACTAATGGGCTAACAGAGAATGAGTGTGTGCGCATGGGCTTCCTCCAGAACATACTTAATTAGACTTTAATTAGTAAAAAGTGCTTTGGAGAACATGTAGATTCTGTGCAGCAGGTTGTAGACACAGTCTGTACGCCAAGCAGACTCGAGTGTCCAGAGCAGATCAAAAGCTCAGACTCTCGTGTCTGTAAACAAGGGGGAGGATTTCAGTCCCGCTGGCTCCCTCCTCCACACAGAGCTGTCTGTGTTACTCTTAGACTCAGGCTCTTAAAATAATAAGTGATGGGAGACTGTGAGCTTAGGATGACCAGGGAGTTCCCTCTATTCAGGCAGCAGCAAATATTTTGACCTCTGCTGTGCTGATTTAGTGCAAGATTACATTTGTACCTACACCCAGACACCCACAGCTCGCACTGCAACACCTGAAAATGACGCACACATACCTATGTCTTCGACCTCTGAGGATAAATATTTAAAAAAGTCTTTCTCACATTATTGAATTACATCTTACAGGAAATGCAGGATGTGTGTGCCTATAGGGTGTGATTGCATTCTTATATTTCAGCTTGGAGGAGAGACCTGTCGTCAGCTGAACCACAAGCAGAGCACTGCCGCAACCAATCAACTCTGAAGAAAGGGCCTCTTTTTTTTTTTTTTTTTGTTTTACCTAAAGCATAACAGAGCCTATGATGTGGGAAACAGTTCAACAGATCAAATACAGAAAGAAAAAAATTCAGTTGAGATGCAGTGGAGAGATCAACAAAAGGAGTTAATCGTCTACAACGGCCGGTGTTTAGTTTCTCCTCCGGAGGCAAATATCTCTCTGTTGCCCAGGAATTACTAACCTGAGAGCAGAGTAGGACCCTAAAGACAGCGATGTAAAGTCTGGGTGGTAGTAGAGGTAGACAGAAGACACACATGTAGGCAAGATGTCAATCACTCCCACGGCTACGATGCGTCCATCCAGCCAGTACTGTTGGTGGAAGGAGCCGTATCCCATCTCCGGTCCATCTGGAGAATGTTCTGCCTGGAGAAATAATAATAACAAAAACAGGAACAAAGGAAAGGAATAAATTAATGGAAATAATTAGAGTCATTGACCTGATAGAAAATGAACCTCCGTCGGTTCTTGCTGAAGAAAAGCATCCACATAGCATAAAAATGCCACCATGTTTCAAAAGTGGCTTGTTTAGGAATGTGCAAATAGTAACGATAACTGTCAAGTTACAAATAATTCATTCTGAGCTGTGAATCTCTGCAGCTCCTCCCAAGTTACCATGGTTGCTTCTCTGGTTGATGCTCTCTTTGCTCATATTTGTAGGTCTGCAGCTGAGCCATAATCTTCCCATTGAGATATTGAAGGCTTAGGATATTGACAACCTAACCCTACTTTGAATTTTCCACAACTTGACCTGACCTGCCTGGTGTGGTCTTTATGATGCCATTCACAAGCTGCATGTGTACTGAGATTGTCTATGTTCACTATATTAAAACCACCAAAACACACTGAATTCTGTGGTTATAATGCAGCAAAATCTAAAAAACAAAGCTCCAGTGTAAATCTTAAATGGATATTCACACATCTGTATAATGGTGTATTATAACTGCTGTATTTCTCGGCCAAGTCTTGTGCATTATGAGTGGGTGTGTACAGTAGCCTCCCATTTAGCCTGCTAATGGTTCCCAAATGTGGAGTGAAAGCTGGAGCAAGGAGGGGTTGCGGCTGGGTGACGTGAAGGACTGACCACAGAAACTCTCCAGGAGAGGACTTTTTAATAAAAGAACCTGCGTGAGCAAGACCCATTCCACCAAGCGGTTGTGGCGTGCTGCCAAGCTTTCTACTATATATCTGCGTTCGCTCATTCCATGTGGCACCGAAGAATGTGGGTGTAGGTGTGCACCCGTGAGCTCGAGTCTATCCTATTAACAAAACGCTTACGTTTTTCACAGACACACTGTTTCTCATAAGAATCTGCATGCTGGGTTTTTCAATCAAACTACTTTTGCGCTTTTATCCCTGCAGCTTAAGACCAGAGGCTTGGGGTTAGGGTTAAAAGTCATGTTAAGTTGGAGTATTTATGTATGTGTGTGCGTCTTTCTTCAGTGCACTAGTAACAGGATCCTGCTCCTGAGCCAACATTCATCTGGACGCAGTTAAGCGGCAGACACTGCCAGTTATCACAACACAGAGAGAGCTGGCTGAGTAATCCGGGGATCCGCTGGGGCCGCATTCTGAGCAAATTAAACCTGACCAAACAGAAACAAGGCACACAGCCTGAAATACACACTCCCAGCAGGGCTGATGGTTTTCTTAGATGTAGCCGGTCACTCAAAATCAGACACGGGTCTGATCACCTTTATAACACCATTCACACCAGAGTCAGACACAACTATCTGTTTATAGAGCAGCTTGTTATTTCCATCCACCAGTTACTGCAAAAACACTGGAGTCTTTGTCAGAGGCCCCACTCGGTCATTTACAAGCTCTAAGTAATGGAAAATAACACAAACGGTTTTGTTTTACCCCACCTGGAGTACACACGCCTGTCGGAGCCTGAATGTTATGAATACTCATGCACCGTCCACTTCAGATCTCGTCTGACTGACCTGCGTGCCACCTCAGACGACAGCTTAATGGTCATGTCCTTGCCACTGTGACAACAATCTCAACATTCCCTTGAACACTTCAAACCACCTGCCACCTTTCCCAGTAGCCCCAAATCGCTCACATATGGCTGAAACACAAGGACATGTGGGCAGCATGCAGAGCTGAGAGCGAAGAGGTGGGTGAACACCATGATGGTTTCAACCTTTTGATTGTTTCTGAAGTAACATTTAGTGAACAAAACTAATTTAAAAAACTTTGATAGTGATAGCACTTAATTCAGCTCTGTGCAGTTACAATGCTTAGTATCGACTTCATCTTTATTTACAATCAGCCTGGCCATCGCCTTCCTATGAAATTTCACTCAATTCTCAAATACACAAAAAGCTGTATGTTTAAATTCAATGGAGTATGTCAAAGCATACAGCTTTAACATAAACCAATAAGACCAAAATTTTACTTTAAGTTATTTGAATTTTTATGTTCCAGAAAGTAGGGTCATAATTTGCAAATATTTCCATATTTATTTTTATTTTTTTTCATACAGGGTAGGTTGTATGTTTTTCAAAGATCTTGTGGAGCTAATTTCTTACTTCAAATACAGTAAATTCTTTTATTTCTCACTGGGGTTTCAGGCCAGGCCCCACAAAAGTTCCACAAAAACACAGAGGATCTCACAGAACAAACCACTGAGAATGTGATGAATCATCTACCAACCATAGTACTAAGTGCTCAGACAGACAAATTAAGAAAAAGCTTAAGAAAGGGAGCACATAATGCAGAAGTTTGAGTTCAGTCCAGCTTATAAAATTCAAGCCACCTCCAGCTTCGCAAAACTCAGCATGACTACTCCTCATTATATCTGAGAGTTGCCACTGTTCCTCTCATGGCACTAATGTAAATGTGCTGCGAAAAGAGAGGAAGGAAAGATCCAGGTGCGGTTAACTACTCTACCTGGATTTTACCATGAATCCTCTGCAATTCAGAATAAATGAAACACAGCAACAAATAAACACACAGGTCAGGCAGCTGCAGCTGCATTTATAGCTGTGCAGTTTTTGCAAACACTTTTAGAGATGCAGGTTTACATGCGAGCTGAACCACACGGTTTGGAGGTCCATGTGGCGAGCGTCTGTGTGTATGTGTGTGTGCTCTAATAGCTCTCAGATTAGAGACAGATGGAGAACAACACGCAGAGCAGTGCAGATTTTTATGCATGATAATTCAACACTTGGAGAGAAACAGGAGGAGACGGAGAAGGAGATCGTCGAAAGTAATAAAACCAAGTTGTGCAAGAGGAGGCGAAATGAAAAGGAGATGGCCGTTTGGAGGGGAGGAGACAGTCCAGGCAGAAAAATGTGTTGGGCAGCATGCCACCGCGTGAACACGTATGTGTATGTGTGCTGAGCTGTGTAATTCAGAGTGCCTGGTCGCCAGCTTTGACGAGGTGATAAAAGCTTGTTTCCTATAAACACTAATGATGTTCATTAGTGAAGACCTGAGGGGCCACACGGGACAAAACGGAGTGACTGTGTTTGTGTCCGTCTGTTTGAATGTGCTTCTGGACGTCAAACCCATTAAAATGGCTCAAATAAGTACCCGTCTTGGGGTCTAATTGTTGATGTAATTGTCCTGGCCCAACAGGGCCACTGGTGTTTCTGAATGACGAAGCTCACCGGGTCTGTGGTGTGTTCATACCCCGCAGTGAAAACACAGAAGGTTAAAACTAAGTGCCTTTTAGTTATTTTCCTTTATTTTAATAACCTAAATAGCTACCTTTAAAAATGAGTAAGTCTTTAATCATACATTCACCTTGGAATCAGACATGGGATCTTTTCGGTGTGTAAATATTGAGCTTCTTGGTCACAATTACAAGCATATTTGAAAGAACTGAGGTGAGACTTTCAAATGTAGAAACCAAATGTAGGGTGTGGTTACTCTGCAACTTGCTAAATGATATTGATATAAGTACGTGAGTTGGGTGTGTATATTTGAGGGTGTGTTTATACTTTTTCCCTTTGGATTAGAGAAAATTCATCATAAACTCAAAGTTTTAGATTCAGTTCGAATTTTTTAAAGTCCTTAAAGTTGTCTGTGGTATATTAATTCCACAGACACAGGGAGAAGAACCATTCAAATGTGTCTTCAAAAGCCCTAAATTAATATTATATTCTTGCCAACTACAGTAGACTGCTAGTATTTCCAACTATAACATATTTGGCTAAAACCCTCATATACTTGAGACCCACACATAAGAATACTAATAACAGCCTATTTTAATAGTTCAAACAACAAATATACCTTAAAATGCATTAAGATAGACAGTGGAAAATGCCTTGGCACTACAGCAGAAGCTAACATTCATGGACTTCCTTATCTCCGCTCTTGGGGATACCGACAATCAGGAGAAACACAAAAAATGAATGGCTTAGGTGCTTTACAAACACAAGCCACACGTGTGTGAAGTGTCATTGCATTTTGGCAAGGTATTTCAGCTCCTCAAGCTCCATTTTCTTTCAAATACTTTAAACATGCTCTATGAAAAAAATCTGCAAATAGGCTAAGTTCAGGAAGTAAATTGGAGCTACATTTCACAGAATCTACTCTGGGGTCCTCAAATTGAGTGCAGTAGTACTTGTGCAATCTGGAGACCACATTTCTCAGTTTCCCCCAAATATGCAAAAGAATCCCCCTTCTTGAATATCTTAACCCCACTCAATCCAGCTGAAGGCTCATCAGGAGAGAGCAAGCAAAGGGCACATATGTGGTAGAGCAGGAAAACTGGTGAACAGTTGTTTTCATTAGGATATTTCTGTTTTTTAATTGAGATTTGTAAGGCCATAAAAAGCCCGTAATCTTGGAGCAAATCCTTCCAGATAACACATATGGACAAACACAAACATTTTGAAAAAGGTTTTGTTTAACTGTCAACAAGTTAAAGAAAATACATACCTCAAGTGGTGAATCACAAAGAAATCTCCGGAACTGTGGAGGGAACGGAGAGAGAAGATAGAAACTGTTAGTTATCTGGGTCACCAACTCTTTTCAATAGGCACAAATGAAAACCATACACATCTCCTTTGCCTTCTTATATTGTTTATCTGTTTCCATTTTCTCCTGGCTTAGCCGTCACAGAGCCTTTCTGCACAGGCATAAAAGAAGCCTTTATTTACACAAATGAAAACATTTACCCTTTCAGCCAAGGCTTGCAGTCTAGGAGAGGGCACAATGACAGCTAAAATAAGCAGTGCTGCCAACGTCAGAAGTCCATCTCTCAATGTACGTTAAAATGCACAGCAGATATCAATTACAGTGGGGGTCTCTGCGTTTGGAAATAAGCATCTCTGGTCTATTATCTATAATATTTCCTGTGCTTCTTTTTAGCTGGGGAATTGAGAGTGGTGTGTTTACAGTAGTGTTGGCCTTTGGGCAGGAAAACAAACTCTGCCTCCTTCAAGATTATCCGTTCCAAAACTAGAAATATAGCAGTGATGGACAGTTTTCACTTTTATACCGTCACACTCCATTTCACAAACACATATGTGACTTTTATTTGCTTATTTCATAATCTAAAGTTTGATGTGTGTGGAGCAGGTCTCACAAAAACAACTAGAAAAATATAAAAACACATGGACTCAGAGGCTGCAGATAAGAGTTTTAAAACAGGAGACATAATTTATGCTGGGTTTCATATTGTCCAAAGCTGTTTCACACACTAAGAGGTTACATAATGACTAAGTTTATTTACTGCCAAAGCCCCTACTCTTCCAAAAGAGAGAGCATTCTTCCATTTGTCAGCCACAGTTGTTGGGAGCACCAATGACATTAAACAAACTGTATTACTTACTGCTAAGAGCTTATGCTATTGTCACAGTTTTCCATCATTTCACATTGGTCCATACATGAAGGAATGAAGCACATTCTGTGCAAATTTAAATACTGCTACTTCCAATACATGCAGTAATTTGAAAAATTTAGTGTGCAACTCTGTTGACCGAGTGTCTTTTTGTGCCGTTGCTCGCTTGTTTCTTTATCCACAATTAATAGCCCTCAATCATCTTGGGCTGCAACTTCAATGTTCTATACATGAATGAATCCAAGAAGTCAAACAGTCATTAGCTAAACTAATCACAGGTTTAAGTCTCCTGCTGTCCCAGATACTGCAAGAATACTGTAAGCCAACGTTGTTTTTCTTTTGTTTTTTTTTATAGCTGATATATTTCCAAAACTACAACAATACACTTTGACTATTCCAAACTCCACAGGCATAAACTACAAACCGCAACAAACTAAATCCTCTCACCTTCAAAGTAAGTTTTAAAAGCCATTTAAAGTGTGAGAAGCAAAGGTGAAACTAAAAATGCTACACAGTGCCTTTACACACAACTTTAATGTGTACCACATTAAAAAGACATGAACAAATGAAAGAGACTGCTTAAATATAAGACAAAGATGATTACAACCTGAATTTACTGCACATTAGTTTACCAAATATGTTACCCATGAAAAGTCATTGGCATATTTGTCACATTATTAAACAGTGGAATTAACTGGTGCTTTAATAATGTGCCTACAAATCTAATAAGAGCAGTACTCATAGAAAAAATGCTCCAAACAACTACTTTTTGACTTGTGGAAACTAATTCTATTGAGTCAGCTTTGCTGATGTGCAGAAGAGCTCATCAAGATGCCAGTAAAGTGCAATTTTCCTCTCCTGGCTCTGCCAGTCAAATTACTAACTGTAAAACTTCCAATGTGCAGTATAGCTGAAAGGCACAAATAAAACATTTGTTAAAACTGGGGGGAAAACGGCTGGTTTACCAACAGAAAAACAGCTGCAGTTATTAGATGACATCATTTATTGGGGCCTTGCAAAATTACTGGCTGTTGTATGTGTGTGAGTGAGACAGAAATACCAAAAATTAACTTGTGGTTGAATACTGTCCCGTTTAGTAAGCCACAACCTAAATGTTAACTATGCATTTAAAACTTTTAATGCATCCAAATGGATATGTGGAATGTGCCTCAGCTCTGAACACTTTTTCTCAGTCTCTCCTCCTCCTCCTTACACCACCTGCAAGGTTAACCCAGATATGCAAATCCACACTGTCACAGCCACTGCAAGACATGAAGTTTATGCAAAGGCAAAGTCAACTGGCATGGAGGAAGAAAAGAAGGATTTCTGCATAACTTCAATAGCACCAACTTTTTTTTCTCTGATCAGATACAAAGTCAAGCCATGAAGCTGCAGATGGAACATCCTCATGTGCATCCACACATGGAGTCCATCTCTTCCTCCTCAACTCTCCCTTTCTTACAGTAAACACCCATCTGTGTACAATTAAGGCTCGCAAGCAGCCATTGCAAGCACACACAGTTGTGTTCTTGCACACATCCAGTACATTTAAACAAACACATCTGCTTCAGCCTAATTGCTACTTCAACCTCTCTCATCAGTGTGATCTTTGCACAGTCAAACTGCTGCACTTATAAGTGACAATATGCCTGTACGAGTTATGTGCAGGCATAGGTAGAACAACTAGTTATGCTTGTACAATCTGTTAATATTTTGTTCTCTTTGGTTACAGCTTTGCTTAACGTATATACAAATAAGTTACAGAGACTTGTAATAATCATGCAAAGCTCAGAGAGTGGTAAAAACAAACCAGTGTAGAGTTACAGTGGAAACTTGGTTGCTGAGTTCTGCTGAATGCTCTTACTGTGCACCAAGATGCTGAAAATAGTTATTTTTTTTTTCCATTTGTTATTTTACTAATTTTTCCAAATCCTCCCCAGACATTATTTCAGGAGTTTTTGTTTACATCAAATGCAGATGTAGCAGGATTTGTTTTTCTGACAATGATTCCCACATGTGCAGGTACTGAGAGTCACGACTCACTGAAACAGTTAAGACCATTAAGCAACTTACTGTTTGATTTAATGTGTGCGTGCATGCCTATCTGAATAATTGCTGGTATGTGCTTCAATTCTGTCAGGAAACTAAAATTAGATGAAGAGGAAATTTTTTTGGCTATTTTCAAGTCATGCTTTGCCAGGAAATGCATACATCCTTATACAAACAAAGCACTTCCCCCTGTTAGGACCTTATAATCTCTAAAGATCGAAAACTTTTGGGTAGGGTTAACTTCACTCAGCAAGAACACATAGTTTTTTTTATTGTCGACTGGCTCAGAACCATATTAATTTGTAACCAAAGACGTTGTACAAAATGAGATCAATGCAACAATAAATACTACGCAAGCAAGAAGAGGGCTGAGCGGTTATCAAAAGGCAGTGTGGAAAATATAAGGATTTGTTTTATGCCAACTTTTCCAGACTCCAATTACCAGAATTCTCTGTCTATTTTAACAAGACTGAAAATCCAACTCTATGGCAGATAGATTTGGATTATTTACCCACTTTTTTACTCGTGAATAAAACAAACAAAAAAAAAAACTGTGAAACATGTCTATAATTTTCTAGACTGCATACAAATCCTGATGAGCTCTCATGTAAAAAACAAAAACAAAAAAACAAAAGAAACAAAGAAGAAACTTAAGACTTTGATGAGTCCAAAAATAAAATCTGCAGATTTTGTAAAATATTGTAAAAAACAAAACAATCGCTTTGAGTGGCAACACAACGGATCAAACTGTACAAATTAATAACAGAGCTCGCAGAGGAAAACAGCAGGTTTGCATGTTAATCCAGCATTTTATTCTTACAGTCTGTTTTGTTTTAGTTTGTCTTATTTGTTACATTCCAGTTTTACAGCAGGACGACTTGCAAACACGAATCTGAAGCTCTGCCTTTTCCGTTTCTGCAGTGACTTTAGGAAAGCAGCATTAGATTTGTATTAACATGCAAAACACATCCCATAGGACAACAAAACACATGCATGCACTTGCAGCAGCATTTGTTGCTTCTATTTAAAACTTATTTCATAATCAAAAAACACAGACTCATAAAAATATTCTAACAGCAACATTTGAAATTTCTAAAAATGGCTTTGAGATAGTTTTACTTTCTTCACCTCCACAGAGTAATTAGAAGTCCACACGTCAATTATTGATTTATTCAATATTTTCACCAATATTATCTTATATTATTGATATAGTGGAATGCAAACACTTCAAAACAATTATGTCCAACTTGACTGAGTAGCTTTAAATGCTGCATTTGCAAATCAACCAGTTACTGGTACTGCATTAAAAAAAAGTTTTCAAAGACTTAAAATGATAGAATACTGAAACAAAATACTGGGAATGTCCAAGAACTAAAAAATGCTAAGCAAAGTACCACCACAAAACTCCATCCTTGGTTTATACTGAAAATACAACCTTCCTAACAGGGCCAATCTCTGTCATAAATTTATTTCACTAACCTAGTTCGGACCTGGTTCCTGCAGATGAAAGAACTGCAGGAATATTCTTGGAAAAATATTCCTGCAGTGCAAACACACCTTAAAACCTCTACACGTCCCACTGAAAGTGGGTCAATATTACGTAAACAGAATGAATGAATAGTCCCCTATAAAAGCTACACCTCAGGCTTATAAATGAATAGGTTTTCTTTAAAGCGAAATTAACCCAACCATAATTCACCACATACTTTATAAACCTCTATATGCAGAACATATTCAACATGGAAAACCAATTTTAAAAAAATCTGTGCAAAAAACCTCCAGGGAGCAGAGTCACTTATGCAGTTCCACACCTTTATGTTACATATATATCAAGCTGCAGCTATTCACACATGCTACCTTTTAATAGAGTTAGTGCTATGGCACCAGACAGGAATCTGACACGGTCTGCCCAGTCTGACAGCCTTCATTATTTATTAATTACCTTACTTTTACAAGTTGTAGAATTTTGTATATTTACCGCAGCCTGTTGGCAAAAGGGTGGAGAAGGTTGTTTTTCCACCCTAGAGGGATAAAAGGCCCACTTAGGTTGGATGGGATTTCTGCATCTTGGACAAGCTTTTAGATTAATTTTACACAGAAATAAATTATATTGCAACTTACACACCAAATAAGTCACAATATGGTTTTCTGTGTCTTAATTATATCTAAGCTTTAGAAATATATTGACTGAAGCTTGAACTGTTTATTAAGTGTCAGCCACATTTATTATCCCTGATAAATATTTGTAGAAGTCTCAACAAAAATTTAGATTTTACTTAGTAGCGTCATAACACACACACACACACACACACACACACACACACACACACACACACAAAATACAAAAGTACAACTTTGGATTTGGGTACATTTTTGCAGTGGGGAAAAATGTCAAATGTTAGGAAATTATTATTTTTAACAACATTATATGTTACAATTATTAGTTCCACTTAAAACACCTTCAAATTAAATGAAATTGAAACAGTGTTCTAATTTAAACTTAGAAGTTTTTTCAGTAACTCATATCAGCATAAACAATGTCTTGTAAAGAGAGTAGGAAGGTAAAGACAGTAAAAAAATATTTATATAAAAAGAAAATCTATGGTGTTCAGAGAAACCATTAGTCTATATTTACATGTCAACTGGTTGTTTGGGAGTGATGCTGAAAACGCCATCACTCTCCTACCATCACAAACATAGAAGTGTAGATTGATAAAAAACATCCCAAGAAGATCAGGCGTACAAAGGCAGCAAAGGATGATTATGTGGAACTCTACCATACCTCATGCCAGATCAACCTAGAGGCTATTCACCAGACACTCCTATGCCAAACATAGGGATTTTTTAAATCCCATTTTAATAATAAATTGCCTGAGGTTAAAGTATGTTTCAAGATTAAGAGATTAATAAATTCATTGATTTGTAAACATTTTTTTTGGTGTGATATCTGCAAGAAAGTGCTGAAGGTAAAGTCTCTAACCTTCTTATTACCATCTTATCAGCACAAACTGAACTTCTCATGGCTAATATAATTCTGTCCATAGTTGGCCCTAATTAAAGTGCCTGTTTATACCAACAATCTACAATGAAATACAAGTGAAAATAAAAATGAAGCAGCAGGATACTGTTAGAAGCATCCACAGTAACCTCCAATTAGGTGAGGGATATTATACATGCAGTACCTCACTCTCTCTACATTCACTTGGATCATCACCATGAATGGCCATCTGGTAGCGGGCGTACAGCGCCGCCGATTGTTGATACGACGCAGAGAACTGGGGGTCCTCAAAGTTCACCGGCACTAGCCTCACCTTCAAGCACAAGGCGTGGAGGAGACAAGGTGGAGGGGTTTGGGGTTTATGAGGATTGACAATAAATTTGAAGACGATGAACAATTAGGAAAGACGTTACAAAACAAACAAACAAGGATGAAGGGATGCACAGTTAGCAAACAAGCGCTTTGGTATCTTTAGATAGGCAACAGTGTCTTAGTGATTGAGCAAGGTGGTTATGCAGTTAGACGCATTTTAGTTAGCAAGTTTTGCACAAGGCAAACTTCTACAGAAGCTTGAAATCAAATTCTAAGAGACTGATGAGAAACTTGAGGATGAGGCTAGTGCACTACTCAGTTTTTCACTCAAATCGCTCGGAGAAACCCGTGACGCAATACGGTGTCGATGGTCCAGGACAGCAGAAATTTTTGGAGAGATCACAGCAGACAGACCGAAACATCCTCTTCTTAAAAACCAGAGACCCCCATAATGACCATCAAAAAACACCAGCGTAAGTGTAGATGCACTCGCAAAGAAATTAAAACCTGATTGTAGTTTGGATACGAAGAACTATTGAATAAAGGCACAAAGTTTAAGAGTTTTTAAGTTACTACCCTCATACAGAAACACATTTAGACAAACACCACTCTCAACAATGATTGTTTTTTTTAGTTAAAATATCATTTAATTTATTGAGTAAAAACTTGTATCCAAACCAACCTGGTTGTGTGCCAACAACTTCCCTGCTAAACATTAACTGCTTGTGCCGCCCCCTGGTTTGTAATAACTAGCAATTTGTTGTTTACGTGGCAGTAGAGGAATTTTGGCCCATTCTCATTTACAGTGTTTAATTTCAGCCCCTGTTAAGGTTGTTTGAGCAGGAACAGCCTGTTAAAGGGCATGCTGCCGCATCTCCATCAGATTTAACTTTAAGTAGGTCACTCCAAATCCTTTCAACCTTTGGTCTAGTTGGTGCACTTTGGATCACTGTCAAGCTGCATAACCTAAAACCAATTCATGGATTCATCAGTTACTGCAATTCAACCAGGTCCTGAAGAACCTGAAGCGCCTGCACCTTTGAACTCTCCAATGGACGACATTTTTGGTCTCTTTATTGTTGTTGAATCATGAATGCTGATTATAAAGGAGGCAGGTGAAGCCTGCAGAGCTTAAGATGTTGTTCTAAGTTTATATGTGACCTCCTGCATGTGGTGCTAATATGTTGTCAGAGTAATTTTGAGAAGTCCTAATATACACATTGTTTAATGTTCCACTGTTTTCTGGAGTCTCGTCTTCTTAATTGCTTTGTAATCCTTTCCACATATCAAAAAATGTCTCATCAGTTCTTGAATTTCCTTAAACTTTATATTGTTTATTTATTTCTCGATTCTTTTCATTTTATTTTTATTTAAGCTTTATTTAACCAGGAAAGTCCCTTTGAGGTTAAAACCTCTTTTTCCAGAAGAGTCCTGGCAAATCTGCGGGGCGGGCAGTGGGTGTGGTAAATGAATTTGAGCTCAGCTTTTGTGGGTAACTGAATTTGTGAAACAACCAGGGGATTTATTATACTTTTACATAGGGCAAGGTTGGCTTGGATAGCTCTTTTTTCTATTAGCAAAATCCACATTTAAAACAGTTTTTTGTGTTCAGGTTATTTTTCCCCTAAAAACTTGTCTTTCCTCTCAATTTTTTTTTATTTTTCAGTTAGAATTTCTAGAAAAGGTTTTTTATTTTTTTTATTTTGTTGATTTCACCTTTTCAAATTTAAATCAATTAATTGTACTAAACTTACTTTACATTTTAATAATTTGACAGATCTGAACTTCTAATATGTTAATACCAAAAGATAAATCTAGAAAGGAGCTTCAGATGTATCGCTGAAACTGCCAAACCCTCCCTGCCCCTCCATCTCTGGGTAGATGAGGGTTGACCTATGCCCACCACCCGCTGACCTGGCTCTCGGAGGGTTTGTCAGGAGGATCCTTGTGAATGGCCATCTGGTAGAGTTTGTACACCTGGTAGGAGGCGTCGAAAGAGGCTTTGAACTGCGGGCTAGGGGGATTGGAGCGCACTAGCCTCACCTTCAAAAAGAATATCAGCAGACAAGGGTTAACTTCCACACAGAAAAATAAAGAGTGATGGAAAAAAAAACATGAGAGGTTATTAAAAAGCAATAAAGGACAATTAAAAATAAAAAAAGTAGGGAAAGTTTGAGTGAACAGTTACAAGTAGCAGACTTGGCACATCTTTCAGAGCTAATTCAACAGTTATAATGTCGAATTAAAGCATTTCACATTCAAAATAGAAAATTGCAATGTAGTCGCTTGTTGTACACTCACTGTAAAAAGAAAGCAACCCCCTCCTCTTTAAATTCCAGAGCATTATATATTTTCTATGCTGTAACATGAAGGGTTTTTTGCTGTGCATTTCTGACAAAATCTGACTTCTATGCCAAAACATATCTTGATATTATCAATAGTTTCCCTGAAGAACAGCTCACTGAAGTGTTGTTCCATCATTAGTGTGTTAACTCTCTGTTTTCCAACAACTCATTGATTAATCAGCTTTTGATGTAGTTCTATACATTTCCTCATTTTTAAGTCACTTTGGTTAAAAGCAACTGCCAAACAAATAATTATAAACATTTCCATTTAACTGTGGGCAGATAGAACTTGAATAAGTAGAATGTTTACATGGCATTAAACACCAATACAGTCTCTCTATAACTCAGTTACATGATCAACCCAATGAATGTGGTTTGCCTAATTGTACTACATACATCCAGAACTGATGAAGGAGGAGGGCTTTCTTTTCAACCAGACTGTACATGACAGAAAATCATAAATAAAAAAAAAAAAAAAAAAAAAGCATGAGCTCAACTCAGTGACTTCACCATGTTGTTCAGTTTTGACTGAAATCAAAATGTGTTTGTATGAAACTGACAACGGCATGCGACTAACTGCTTACTAATAAGTTGACGAACATCAAGTGAATTTATGCTGTATCTAATGTTATATTTCTAAATTCAAAACTAAAACAATTAAGGAAAGGCAGTTACTTTAACAATAAGAATGAATTGTCTGATCATGTTTCGCTGTAAATTTATTAAACTATGGTAAATAAATATGTGAAAAGCTACTTATATAGCCTCTTTCAAAATAGAGGTTTACAGTGTCCTAAAAAAATAACAATCAACATCAAAATAACTACCATGAGTCAAATAAAAATTTTTAAAAGGTGCATTTTACAATGTTTTTATGTTAAAGAGGCTACAATTGAGGCTATTAAAGTTATGATGCCAAAACATATCAACTCAACCCAATAATAGAGACATAATAATCTTATTTTGTTCATAGACCCATAGTCATAAAATGGAAGTTAATCCAGTAAAACTTTCAAACTAATGTTCTTTAAATAACTGGTTGAGATGAGTAATTTGATTTAAAATGAGCATTTTATAGGGAACTCCAAATAATACACCACATTTTCAATTATATTTGTTTCCACAAGAAGCACTTTCAAATCAGAATGGATAATCATTTTAAAATCTGGTCCCAGTATAATAGATCCTAAAGTGGAGCATACTTTGGGGTAGGAGCGCTCTGCAACAGAAAGCACAATCGTATAAGTCTCAAACAGATAAAATACATGAACATAATGTTCTGTTTTAAAGCTTCAGTGGGATAAGACCCTAATGCAGGACTTATAACCTCCATAAAAGAAGTTGCCAAACAATGAGTAATATTTTTTAACAGTCTATGATATGCTAATATCCACAGCCTATTTTTTTGTTTAATCAAAATTATTGGAGAGTTAAGAATTAGACTAAATAGAAAAGAAAAAGAAAATCAGGACAAGATTTTTGGAAAGAGACGTGTCTGAGTGTTGCTTTCTCAACTTGTGGCTCCCCTTTTTAATTAAGCGCCTCTTTGTTTGGAAGCTTTTGTTGGCCAGAGAGATGTTGCCATATGAATATCTGAGAAGAACAGGATCCAAAACTGAACTTGAGGTTTGTTTGGCTTGGATAGAATACCGACTTTCTCATGTGAACACTTGCCATCTTCACCTTGTAGCCAAACCAAAACACCGAGTCTACTGGACATAGAAGCCATATAATTAACTACATCCTTGACTCACATAATCCTAAACATTTATTATTATCATTCAAAATTGACTTTACTGACAGGGAGAGGCTTTATTTTACAGTATCATTTATCCTACAGTGAAACTGACGTTTTGTGTACATATTGCAGAAAAAGCCCAGCTATGACTGATCAAAGAGAGATTTATCAAAAGTGATTAAACTCCAAAGATAGTGGGCGGCTCTGATGATAATGCTGTGGAATGTTCCACAGTTTCCTTCAGAAGCTAAAACATCTCTGATGTTGCTATACTGACCCCTAGTGGTGGAAAATAAAACCGCACCGGCTTTTAAGACCTGAAAACAACAAATAGGCTGATTGTAAATCTATATATTAGTCCTCCAGATGCTTTCAGTTTGTTATGGACTTAAAACCAAACGCATAAATAAAAGCAATGATATCAACTTCCTATTCTTTCTCAAGATTTATTTTTCAAACAGTGTCCTCCACATTCCTTGTTACTATTAGACTTAAAAGCCTCAAGTCAAATTCACATTATTTCACAGTAGAACAATCGCTGCCAAAAAAAACTTTGATAAATTTTCTGGAGACTTTTTTTATTTTGCCTTCCTTATCATCACTCCTTGAAAAATGAAAATTTAAACATTAATAAAATAACTCTTCAAGGTCAAAGTTAGTTGAAAAGCACTAAAATGAGTCACAGATCCAGAAAAATCAGTTAAATTGATTAAAAGCGTATTTAATTTTAAAGAAAGAAATCTAATATTGCTTCACTACATCTGATTTATACTGCAGTATTGATCATGTAAAAGCCTCGCTAACGCCTTTAATTAACCTTCATTTGAGAAGCCTAACCTTGCACATTCATTTAGTGAAATTAAATGATTAATGCAGGCTAACAGATTAATCCAATATAGATGCATTGATTGGGAAATGGTCTCACTGCCTGCTTCGCTGCAGCATCTGGCTCTAAATCTGCTTCAGACCAAAACTGACGTTATGCTACCAACCTCGGTCAGAAGCCATTGCCAGCCATCATTCTACATCAACATGCTTCCTCCTGAAAGTTTATTTCCATGTCTTTGCATCATGGTTCTGCTAAATACTGTGGTTTCAATGTCATCTAAAGTTTCATCGGTCTCTGTGGTGTGCCTGTCGTTTTGTTGAATTCGATCTAGGAAGATCTGCTTTTTCCACTCAGCTATTGCTTCCGCGCAAATAAACACACGGTGAAGTCACTGTGGTCGAGGAAGAGGCTTTAACCAAAGAATGTCATTTCTTTACGCAAAATAAAGCCAAGTTACAAAAACAGGCCGCTTTAAAAACTCTGCTCACCTCAAGGCGATCAGAGGAGCTGTTTTCTAAAGACTCGTTGATGAACTCCTCCAGTGTTTTGGGTTGGTTAGTATGGGCAGGCTTTGGTGGCGAGACTCCAGCACCATGTTGTCTTTTCTGGTCTTTCTGAAGACGACGCTCCTTTCTTAAATCTTTGGCCTTTCTGCTGGGCGGACGGCTAGGATCTGCTCCCAACCCTGTGCCAGAAGAGAAAGAATGACTATCAAAACAAAACTGGAGTATGAGACTAGAACTGGAATTAGTCTGATGAGCAGATTCAGGTGATTGTGGGAAAGGATTTGCTTCATACAGAGTTCTTCTATTTCTGAATTACTTTCAGTGTCAGGCAAAAATTTCATGGATATCTGCAGAACAGAGTTTTCAAAAGAGGATTTCACTTAATGTAAAAAGCTAAGACCTAATTTCTTCTAGACCTGTAAAATCTAGAAACCACTTAAACAGAACCTGACAACATGAAGCATGCTAAAATATTTCCAAAAGTAACAAATCATCAAGAACAAATGCAAAACAAACTCATTGACATTTATCACTCTAAAAAGTGACACAAAAGCATTTCTAAAGAAGTGGGTGACTTTCAGCTTGACCGATTCTGACTGGTAACTGAGTGGAAACACACACACAAAAGAAAAAAATCTAGATTTTCCAGTCATAGCTGCCATCCACAGCAGCACTCTTCCATGTTGAAGTTGCCACCAAGTGAAGCAGAGTCAAAGTTGCCTATTTTCTGTGTCAGTGAGGTGTGGCGGCTACTTAATAGGAAACAGCATGTTGACTGTTAATTTAGGCTTCTATTATTTAACGAAGTGAGAGTTCAGCAACTGCTCTTTTTAAGCATGTTGAGCTTTCAACCTCTGTTCATGGAACATCTTGAACGTCTTGGATTTGGAAATGTTGGCAAGCTTTAAGGAAATCTCAGTGTTAAGACAAGAGTTACGACCTGTAGCGAATACTCAGTGAGGCTGCTGTTTCAAGTTACAATAGCTAAACAAGCTAACTACTAGCAAGGTGCTAAAAAACAGTTTAAAATCTCAAGTCGGTCAACATTTTCTTTTTAGATAAAATTGTAGTAAAGCTCTGCTCTACAGGAACTCGTTATAATTTTAAAGAGAAAAACTATAACTACACTGCATTCTCCTAGTACTCTCCAATTTTTGCATTTGCTGTCATTTAAATGTTTTACTTTTTTCCCTCTGTTCATAGAAGCTGCATTTAGTTTGTTGTTCTATTTAGCTACACGTTTGAAAACTGGCTAAAAACTAATTTCTTTAGCTGTATTTCTCTTTTACTTCTTACTTTTTCTCTAACAGAAAGTAATCTTGGATCTGTGATTCCGTTTCCTTTTTGTTTGTCTGCTCTGTCTGAAGGAGGGATTGCTGCAAGTCAGTGACTCAATGCAATATCCCAAGTTTCCATAGACAGAAAACATTTCTGATGAATAAACTAAGCTTGAACTTAATAACTAAGATTAAATTAACTTTTAAAAAGTGACTTAAGATGACATGTCAAGTGACATGTTGTGAATTGGCACCGTATAATTAAACTAAATTGAACGGAGTCAATTGATCTGTGCATCTCTGGTTTCAGCCTAAAACTGTGCTGAATATCTGACCATCGGGCTGTTTTATGTGTTGTGGACATTGTTGCAGCTTCTGAACTGTTATAAAGCAATAAAGAATGGGCAAATAAAGTCCAGATGGTTACCAGGTATGTAGTATTTACTAAGAAGCATAAGTCATCATAACTAAAATGAGTTTATCCCTTACAGGAAGAAAGCTAATGGAAACAGTTTTGTTTTTCATGCACACAAACTGTTTTCTTTCTATGTGTCCCCCCCCCCCTTTTCCGTCCCCACCACTACAACGTCTTGGGCTCCTGCCAAGCCCTGTAGGACTCCGGGCATCCCATGTCAACAGTTTACACCCCCGCATCCTGTTTGGAGCAATAAGGAAGTGATAGTCGTATCCTGCTTGCACCGCTGCCAGCTGCCAACATCAGCCCACTGACGAGCTTTCCCCTCTGATGATGTCATGAAGAAGAGGCAGTTTAGTTCCTACTTTAAAGCAGATGCTGTCTTCTGAAGAGCAAATGATTGCTTGTTTGGTGGGTTGCTGAATCTTGAAGCGCATCTTTACGCTGCCTGTTTCTGATCCAATTGAACCGAAGTTGTCAGTGCACAAATCTTGTTTCGCTACACCCTCATCAATAACAGATACTTTCCTTCTTAATATCACACAGAGACATGTTTACTCCTGAGGATAAAGAATACAGCTGCAGTGAAGATAAACTCTGGCAGATTACTTCCTGTTCAAGACGGATGTTTTCAGTCCTGCAGTTAACACTTCATAAAATCTGGGATAGTCATCGTCCATTTTGAAGGAAATTAAACAAGATACACTGATTGTAAAGTGTAAATGTAATTCAAATACAGCTGTTTTGTATGTAAACTGGAAAGATGATCCAGGTTGTCCAATGTCAGAGTTACTAAAACTCACACTTGGGTTTCTGCTTAAAACCCAAGTGTGAGTCATTTTCTGTCTACCTAAGAAACTTTCTACAGTAATTAAAACAGGACAATCTTACATTTCTGTATTGGCTCATTCCTTTGAGACCCCTGTCTGCATTTAAGGTATGGGAAGTCGTGTTTTCTCAACCTGGAACGGGATCCTCCCTAAAGGTATAAAGCCTCTAGTAATAAAAGCTGAGGAAATATATGACCAGGTGTTTTCTGCTGGAGGTAAATGCAGGGGTAGCGGGGTGGGCAGTAAATCCTCCTGTTTCCGCTTTGCTGAAAAGGCTTGTTATTCCTGACACTGTAGCTCAGAGAAGACTGGTGCTGACACAGGCATAGTGGAACAACAGCGCTGCCACTGCTGCAATTTCTCACTGAATGTTTATGTCTGCGAAAAGCTCAGCTTGTTCAGAACCATCCTGCCCCTGCGTTGGGAGCTGCTCTCATTAAGTTTTTGGAAACAAAAGTTCTACTTCCTGTATCTAGAGGGAGTTTATTATCTCCCCCACTTGAGAACTGTTGATTCATTACAGAAAGCTGGCTATGAGGATATCCTGTGCTGGCCAAGTGACGAGAGGAATATGAAAAACAAGTCCAAGTCAGACAATCTCCTAATAACGAAGGGGAGAGCTCAACTGCGTCCAAACTGCTGCAGAGAGGGGCAGCTTGGTGAACAGTGACACCTTCTGGAAGGCAGTGGAAATAAAATATTGCAGAACAACGGCACAGCAGGAGTCCATAATGGCTAGAAAAAGCTACAGAACATGAAGATTTTCTTACATTTTAATGCTTTATAAGAGAGGTGTCCAAAGTGCTGCCTGGGGGCCATTTGTGGCCCTCAAAGTGATTTTATGTGGGCGTCCACTGCAATACAAAAATGGCACAAACTTGTTTTTCCAGCTCAAAGTTGGAGGTTGATGCAGATAAATCTTACAGTGAAAATTTCACTGCCTTTTGAAAAAGATATAGCCAAAATAAAGTCTCATAAATATCAACGGTACAACACAAAGTACTCATTTCATTAAATTTAATCATAAACGGGACCACAAACATTCAGTGACCCTCATTCATGGACTGACATGATGCATCCTTTTAGTAAACTCCACTAGATAAAGCAAATGCTTTTGATCTATATGCTATAAATGTTGCTCAGATCCAAAGATAACAGAAAAAACACTCATCATTAAGGATGCTTTGTAGCTGTTTGTTTTTGATTTTTAAACAAGACAAACCTCCCAGATTTTATGTTTCAGATCTACAATAATCTACAGTTCAGCTTTCTATGGAAATCAGACTTCTTCATTTTATGAAAATGTTGTGCAAATAAAAACAAAACATTTAACAATTTTGGGGGGAAATTTTAGTTTAAAAAATCTATTATTTTGTGGCCCTCAATTACTATCAACTTAAAATTGTAAAAGTTTGGCTCATGGGAATTATGTTTGTTTAAAAAGAGCTATGCATCTTTTTCTTACCTGGGTTAGGAGCTTTGGCATCTGTTCCCCCTTCTGAGACAGAAGCTGAATCATTCTGGGAATTTTCTGAGCTTCCAGCTGTAGAATCCACCGAGTTTTTCTGAACTTCTTCAGCAGCGGAACAGTTTGGTATTTCATTTTTAATATCTGCGCGAGCAGCAACTTTTAAATCTGACTGACAGACTTTAGTAGGTTCCCGTGGACCAGCATCTTCACAGACAGAATCCATTGGCTCCCCTGTAGGACATAAAACAAAACATTTATGCAACTAGCGTGTACTACAAACCCAGAACCAGTAACCCCAATGTTTTTCATACATTTACAAAACATTTTCTGTGCATGCAGGAGCAACCTTCTTACCATCCTCCTGAGCTGCAGGCAGGTCTCCTTTAGAAATATATTTGTTCATTTTCTTCAGGATTTTCTTATGAGATTTAGAAGGCTGGAAATTCAGTGCATGACACCTTGAGGCAGAAAAGATCAAATAAAGTTAGAAATGTTCAGTTTGGGTGGACAGTTCCTCTCCAAGATTAACATCAGTTTGTGCTTTTACTGGTGTATTTCTTTAGTGGTTTTAAAATAAATAACTTAGTGCCCAAGTTTAATGTCTGGTAGACTTTCTCTTATCTACACATTGTCATCATTACACACTGAGGCCCAAATATAAACACAAGAAATTTCAACATCCCTTAGCAAGTCGTGGCTAAACTAAAATAAATAAATATATAACATGCAGTCATCATAAAGTCGGCTGAATAGTAGAACAATGGCAGCGCTCATTTCAATGGCTTGGTTTCCTTGCATTGACAAGGCTTTTTAGTGTAGCCGATACAGTTTTGTATAGGCTGAGGTTTGAGCAACTCTTGAGCTTAATGTTAGCCTGATTTATTTATTGCAAAACCACATCTGATGTGTGTTTGGCCTTATTATCCAGCTGGAACATGCAAATGGGTCTACTTTTCAACCATCTGATCCAAATTGTCAACCCTAAATAATAGGGAACAACAAAGTCATTTTCCACAGTCAAGTCACTTTTGCCATGGACAGAGTGTACTAACCCAACAAACAAGCCGCCCCTCCAAACTTTAAAGCTCGTGTGAAATTTGTAAAAGGCCACATGAACAAGCTAAAAGCCTTCTGGAGAAACTTTTAATGAGAGTCTTTAACGATGAAATGAAGATTGAGCTCAGTGAAAAGAATAATGTTTGGGAAAGTCAAGCTTTTAGACTTTGGAACACTGTTCAACTTTCAGACACGGCAGTGGTAGCGTCATGCTGAGGGTCTGTTTGGCTAGCCAGTGGTAGTGGCATCACAAAAAGGGTAAGGAATAGTGAAAAACTGTGGCTGTCTCAAAATCTTTTCAACACCACAAGAAATCGACAACCTTAAAACTAGCTTCTGAATGGATAAAGAGGTGCAAACATTAACGTCCTGGAATACCCAGCCCAAAACAGATTATGATTAAAAACTTAGTTTGGGCCAAGAAAAAAAAGGCAATTTAATAATTATGCCAAAAAAAAGCATCTAAACATCCAGAGGTGCAGTTTTTTAGAGACACAACTGAAAAATAGTTGGCAGTGTATGTATAAATTTGATTCCAGCTGTTCTCTGGATCGGTAAATATTTGTAACGCAAATATTTACCAGAGTAGTGCATCGTAATGTGAATGCTTAATGAAAAGAATTACCTGATGGTATACTGAGGACAGCATGTCTTCTTCATTATGGGCTTGTAAACATATTTCCCACTTCTGAAAAACAAAACTGTACTGTTAAAGTCAATCTTCTCTATTTAAAGACTTTACACTGATATGTCAGAATAGCAGGTGAAAGGAGAAGACAAGCATTCAGATTACTGACTGGATCGTCCATCTCAGGCAAAAAGAGCAAAAGAGTCAAATTCAAGCTTATGCCTAAATTATGAACCACAGTGGATGGTCATGGTGTACATTGAAAAATAGATACTACTTAGACTAAAGAGAAAATAACAAGACATCAACCAAAAGAAAACAAAATCAAATTACCAAGGTAAAACATGAAAAGCAAAATAAAGAAACAAGATACATAAAATCAGACATTTACAACAAATTGAACAGAATTCCTCTACGATTAAAGTAGTAAATTTAGGAGATGAGCATCTGTTTTTTTTCCCAAAGCATAAGGGGTAGATCCCGTTTTTTTTTCATATCAGATTATCTCCTGGGTGTATACCCAGAAATATCCAAATGTGCATCTCCAACATTTACACCTTCAATTATAGTCGACTTCTGCTTCTTTTTTGGCAAATGAGTTTCTAACCTCAGAAAAATTCTGAAAATATATCTTGCTTTGATACTGTAAATTTATGTGTTTAATGACAAAAAATTGAGATTTTTTTTTGGAAACTTGCAAATGACTGACATAAAAGAATAAGTTATCTTCTTTTTAATATGTGAAATTAATCTACAAATTTCTAAGTTTTCCTGGCAGAAATTTACTTCTAAATGGCCAATTAATATTTTTTTTATTTACAAAGGCTTTTACACCCATGAGTAAAAAATAAGACCAGGCAGCAGCTTAACAATCAAAAATGACTTCTTATAGCAAACAAATAAAATGGAAGCAAAGCTACCCCAGAAACACCCAATGAGACAAATAAAACTGCAATAAAGATACAAACAAATGAAGTAAAACTGGTTTTTATTTGAATACATGTCCAAGCTTTTGTGGGATGAGGGTAAAACTTTTTCGATATAAAACAAATAATGAACGTACCTTCTCCATCCCCGATCAATTAAATCTTGGTAGTCTTGTACGGTCATAGAATGAGACCACATTCCTGCCAAAAAATAAAAAATAAAAAAATACAAAGAATAAACAAAACATTTTTTTTAAATAAGAGTAAACATTGTTCAAAGTAATCACAGTCAAGATGTTTAATATATTTTATGTGAATGAAAAGAAAAGCTCCATTTAGAAAAGATTCTGCACTTTAGTATCAATAATTCACAATAAAATTATTGCTTATTATACACAATGGTGTGCAGTTTTATCTGACTAAAGTTACAGAAAAAAAAGAGAAATGAATTTATAAAACTGATTGTAACAAGGTCAAATGAATTTAAACACCGTTTTACAGTTTTCAGCACAAAGATAAAACAGACTAATTTATTAAAGAGCTCCTTGAGAATGGAGCACTGGGGAAAAAATATTTATTGCATCTTAAATCACATTTTCCTTGACGATCCAGTCCCAATTTCCCACAGTGCTGTAAAGCCCCAATGGAAACATACAAGTCTGTTATTTGTAGCTAGAGCAGATCCGCTGGGATTTGGATCCTGACCTTTTATTAACACACAACAACCATGTGCACAAGCACACACACCCTAATCTGTGAGTCTGTACAGTCAACTATCAATTTACATCTGGAACAGCCAAATGAACTGGCCTTTATCACAGTTCACAACACACACACACACATTTGTAATGAGTATAATGCTTCACGTCCCAGGAGAATAGGGTTAATTTGTGTCCACAGAGACTGGGAGAACATAGAGTGATTCAATAAAGGAAAACTACCAAACCAAACCAGTCAACGCAAACGGATACAAAAGTTCGGCTGCTGGAACTTGGTGCTGCTCAACTGGAGCATTCTCACCATAAAAGTTTCCAACAACAAAGAAAGAAAGTTAATAGATTTACCACTCTGCGGGTTTTTGTAAAGCAAACAGTAATAATAAAAAACCAAATTACTAGAGGTCTCTGAAAAGTCAAAAAATATAACAACATACTGAAAACAGTGCATCCTTCATTCTGATCACACCCCTTCGCTTTATCCCCACATTTGGCGGGGTCTCTCTTGGCTCTGCTCAGTTTGGAGGAATTTTTCAAAATCTATTAGGGGCGAGGTTTTGCTTTCTCAGGGGGGTTACACTTTAAAACAAAGGTGTCAAACTCATTTTCATTTTAGGCCACATTAAGATCACGAAAGAGCCGGTTGTGGCAGAACGTAAAGGTAAAACTGAACAACTCACATGCGACTGATGTGAACAAAAAAGCTGCTGTTCCTGCAGCACAAAACAATCACCTGATCCATTCTTCACTTTTCCCTGAAGCAAAACAGACACAATAGCAGCAGATGTTGGGCTCTGTACTGCAGAGTGAGATGTGCTTTGTGTACAACAGAAGCCTTGATAACATCATCCAACCAATCACAGTGATGGAAACTAATGAAACAGTGAATACGGAAAGACAAATTGTTCATACACAGTTATCTGATAATCACTGCCATATTTTAAAATCTGTATGTTTTCCTCAGAAAATAAACTCTTTACATCCATAATATCACACAAAAGCCATAAAAATGTAAGAAAATTATAGTCAGTTTGAAGACAAACTGACTACACATCTTTTCCTTGGGTTATGCAGAAAATTCATGTTTCATGCAAGAATGTTTTCATGTCTTCTGACTTCCTGGGGCTTTCCCATGCCTCCATGACGTTACCTACCCAGATTATCACTCTTGGATTAGATCACAGCTATCGTCTGCAGACTTTGTACCCAGTTGCTCATTGACTGCATTAGGAGCTGCCTGAAACCTAAGTATAGTCAACCTGATTATAATTAATACCACCATTCTGCCCTGAAGGAAAAAAATCACATCTGCTTTACTTTTTGTTGTTTTAAAATATTAATGCCCCATAACCCATTCAGTTTCAGGAAAACATGCACCTTTTGGTAGTAGACTGTTTGTATGCATTTTTCATGGTAATGTACTTGAGATTAAAGTTGAGATTAAAGATGGAAAACCACAATATAATTACACAAACAGAAGAAAATAAGCAGAAAACTTAAAAAAAAAAAAAAAGTAATAATCTGAAATCTGTTGCGGCTTCCAGCTAAAAAAACATAAAGGTGAATAACCAGAGAATATAGATTTGTGCTGATTGTGAAAGATGGGTTTGATAAGTATGTGTGTCAACATGTGTATGGTCTACTTCAGGTGCAAAAAATGTTCACACTGTGGTCAAGGCCGACAAAATAAAAGAAAATACAAGAGAACAGTTCAACAAATGTAAAAAGAATAACAGAGCATAGGAAGAAGAACTGCACAATACACTGAAAATCAATCATGATTACAATATCAATATGTGCAAACTGTTATTTTGAAAACTAAAATGAAACAAATACAAACAACATCATTAAAAATATATAGCATTTAGGCAGAAGAAACCATTTTCCACATCAAAAATTTTCGATAGAAAACTTATAAAATATATACTTAAAGTAATCTATATATGTTGGACCAGAGGAAAGTACCTCCAGTGACAATACAGAGCTTACTGCATCTTCATGACCAATTGCAAAGCAGACAGAAAATGACAATAGAACAACAAAGTTAGTCTATAAACAAGAATTCAAATATATGTGTGAGTCTGGTTGATTTCTGGTTAAAACATCACTGTTCTTCATTTAGCATTACGAAGGGTATCAACAAATCTCTTTCAGCTAAGAGTAGTGATAATTTATAACAAGTCAAGTGTAGCAAAACTATTCCAAAATGTTTTTGTTTGTTGTTTTTTTCAAAAACTTTCCTCGACTAACTAGTTATTACCCACTTGACCTCTCTTTAAACATGATAATAATGAAACTTAATATACCCAACAAAGTCTGAAGAGGATACATTTCAGATCTTAAAATAGACAGCATTAAAGTAAAACACATTAAAGTCCATTGAATAATCAGCCCACTGACTCTTTTTTAGATCAATGTTTAGCAACACTGGATCTGATCAATTACCTCCTGTCTCTGTTTACTTGGCAACTGATAATGCATTTTTAAAAATAACAAGTTGTAAATACAGTAACTGCAGTTTTACGTCTCTGACGTTTGTTTATGTCATGCTGAACTTGTCTGACCCCATGCAGCAGTCTACATCAAACCAAATGCTTGATGATGCACTCTAGCTAATGGGTGTTCGATACCTTCTACAAGCCACTCCAGTTAAAGACACAGATCCAAAGAGAAAACATGATCTTACTCGAACTCTTTCCACATAACACGGAAACAGCGTCGAAGGAAATAGTTTACTCAGGCGGTATTGTTCAATAGCTAGCAGGAGTACAAATAACTTGTTGAAGTAACGTAAATAACCTGTAGTAAAATATGTTGAACATGACAGAGGTACCATATAATGTGCTTCTGTTTTGCCTAGTTTCACTGAATGACAGTGCTGGGTTTTGGGGGGTTTCCTTCTCAGAGTAAAGCTACAGGATGCTACCGGCTAAAAGCTAAGCTAACGCTCAGAAAGTGTTCATTTAAGGGTCTAGTCAAAAAATAAAACAATTAAAATGTAACATATACTGACATTATAATAAATCGTACAGAATTAACTTCAAATACACATCGCCTTTTCCCTTTTTCTTTACCTATTTCAAGCACGTACACGGCTCAGCGTGATTAGCATTAGCTAGCTCAGTTAAATGCCCAACTCCGTTTCTTCGAGATCTTCAAACGAACCTACCGTGAGAGAAGTTTCCCTTATCATTTTTGCAGTAACCGCAGCGGTAGCCATCATCCCCTCCAAAATATTCTACTATAGTATAAGAGTTGTTTCCTGCCATCTTTACAATGTAGACACACAGCTGACAGATGAGTTTGGTAGGTCAACCGGTGACGGACACTCCGCCCACAGCCTATGCGTCTGAGGTGCTGCGTTCAAAGACTCCATGTCTGAGTTAATCTGAGAACATTAAAATCCACTGTAATAGATGCCTCTAATATATTCACAAAATTGAGATTGTATTAATCTTTTTCAAACAATTTCACGGTATTGAGTACAATAGTAACATGTAAATGGGAGGTATTGTTACAACAGATTAACAATCATGTCTCTTTGCACTTGATTGGTCAGAACTTTGCACTTAACTACTGCTCAGTGTATTTTATTCACTAAAAATTACTTTTTGTTGTAGATGCTGATGGCTGTGGGAAGGAAGGATCTCTTATAGACATCTGTACTGTTCTCCAACAAAAATAAAAGCCCTACAGAACAGTTGGTTTAAGTAATTTAATTTATTAAAGAGGTTACTTGGTAAAATGTATCCTAAAGATGTTATTAATAGGGCTAAAAACAGCCACAGATTTTGTTTTGTATATTTTTCCTTCCACTTCAGTTTTGCAGTTCTTTGTTCTGATTTATCACATAAATTGAACAATGTACAGTACTTGCAATTATATATAGTCTGATAAGTACAAAGTACAAACTCATGATTTAAGAACTGTACACCATATTTATTAAATTATCTCTGCAAAGAGGACAGCAAAAAAAAAAAATCAGAACCAATATCTTGCACAAACAGTACTTGCAGTGATTTACAAAACAAAGGGAGACTTTAAATGTAAAAAAATAAATTAGAAAATCACAGCTGAGCCAATGATCCATTTTTTTTAAAATCTTGTTACAAAAATGACTTTATAGAAGGGAAAATGAGCTTTACTTCATGTCTGCATTATGCACAGCTTTTTTGTTGTTGCTTTAGCAAAATGTACGTTTTGTTGATGCACTGAAAAATTCAGATTCACAGGTTTCAGCACTGGTTCACACAATTAGGAAATTGGAAATCTACAAAAATCAACCCGATGGCATCTGCAAGTCTGCACTGATATAGAAAACTCAAACAGGTGATGAAGGAGCAGCTAGGAAGTTGAAATTATACCGTTTGACACAAGGCTCTAATAAACTCTTTCCAGACATCTGTTGGTTTGGCTCCAGCTGGGAGATCTCCTAATTAATATGTCCCTGTGGGACCGGGATGCTTTCGTGGAGATATTTCATACTGCCTTGCTCGGAGAAGTCTGCAACAGTGTGCCCCTCTCCTCGAAGGACCCATTTTGTCGTAAGGAGTCCCTCCAAACCCACTGGGCCCCTGGCGTGTATCCTTGCTGTGCTAATGCCAACCTCAGCTCCTGCAGTGATTAAATAAAAAATGTTTTAAAAGAAACGTGGAAAAATCAATTATTTTTCACTTGAAGGCTTTGTTTATTAATAAGGAGGTATATAAAGGCATGCCTAATGTTTTGCTCACCCAGGCCAAAGCGGTATCCGTCGGCAAAGCGAGAGCTGGAGTTCCAGAACACGCAGGCGCTGTCGACCTGCTGCAGGAACTGCTCGGCTGTTTCCTCGTTCTCTGTGACAATGACATCAGTGTGGGAGCTGCCATATTTGTGAATGTGGTCCACAGCGTCCTGCATGCTGTCTACCACCTCGATGCAGCACTCCAGGTCCCCGTACTCTGTACGGAGAGACTTCACCTCAGACGGGCTAAAGGTTAAGTACGATGCAAAGCGAGGACCCGCGTGAATCTTTACCTGAAAGACAACAATAATCAGTGGAACAAAGAACAAAGCTACCTTTCTAGTGGAGGCCAGATTTGGTGTCAGTGCTTGTTTCTTACTTCTTCTGTCCTCAACATATCAATGATCTGGTCGAATAAAGGAGTGCGCAGCAAATCTCTGTGAATAAGGAGGGTCTCCATGGCATTACAGGCTGCAGGGTAGTCACATTTGGAGTCTTTGACTAGAACAAAAGAGAGTCTCCATGTTCAGTCAGCGACAAAATGTTCACCATTTTAATAAACATTCTAACTTTTTTCATCTTTTACCACATCACGATCACAAACTTGTGTCTTATTGG
>NW_015113562.1:0-16325 GCF_001443285.1 Poecilia latipinna
TAACTACAAAGTTTTACCTTACAGTTATCTTTGATCAGTTTTCAGAAATGTATGCAACATTTTGAAGTTTTGTTTATAGTCAAGTGGGCACGCGCTTGTAAAAACCAATATCCTTTTAGTTTCTACATTCTACCTTGTTCTTCTTGTTTGACGAGCACCACTCATAATGCCTGCAGACCGTTCTAGAAATGGGAATGCGCACAACTGTCTGAAACAACAAAACACGCCCCCTAGAAACAGCGCGCTTCTGTAGGGAGACACTGGATGAGAGGAGAAATATGGTGGGCATAAACTAGGTCCAAGGCACAATCGTTATCACAACATCAAATATCAAAATCGCGAAAGAATCTTTGGATGCAAGTTTGATGGGCAAAATTATTCCAAGTGTCATGCAGCAACATCTTGTCCATATAAAATTAGCTGATCAGAAAAATTGTTACCGTTAAGAATCTGAAACTTACAGAGAATAGTGGGAGCAATGGGAAGATGAAAAACGAAAAATGAGAGGAACGTGGACTAATTTCAACTGATGCTATAACTGCAATATTCAAATGAACAAAGTTAGTCACTAAATGTAACTACGAGTTAGGCAAGACCTTAACATTAGCTTAAGATAAAACCAGAGTTCACTGGCTCACACAGAGGGTTTTTTCAGCAAGATAACTAATAAAGCAGTTGACAAAAAAACCTGTAGATAGAAAGCAATACTTAAAAAATGTATTCTAGCACTTAACCTATAGTGCTAGGTCTATAGTGTCATTTTTATGAAACTATAGACCATATGATTGCAGGTCAAACATGTGAAGAAAACTCCCAAAACTGCAGTAAGACATACCATGTTCTATGTACACTCCTGGCACACTCCCACTTAAGAAAAATATTACAAAGCATCAGTGTTCCACAGCTGCAGCCTAACAGCATTCAAGCCACGTTCGTTGCTGAATCCCAGTTCACCCCATCCTCGTCAGTCTAGGCCTAACTTATACTGTGTTCTCTTCAACGTTTAGGAAGTTACAGCTGCTTCAGAGGTGTAGAAGAAGCCCTGTTTGCAGTCCACTAAAATGTTATATTTTTAATAATAACCATAAAACAGAAATAAGGTACGACTTAGGTGAATATTTTCTTCATTAAATTATTTCTGTTAGCCAAACTACATAATTCTGTACTTTGAGTTCTTCACAGTAATGTTTTGGCATCACTGTTGGTGATAATTATTAGCATAACAAATACCAGAGGATTTCATATTTAAAAATATTGTATTGATTAGACTAACCTATGCCAATTTTAAACAGGCAGAAAACGATTAAAACAAAAAAAGAAAAAACAAAAACAATGTTGTACTTATCTGTACTTTTTTGTCATTACAACAAATACAACAGCCAATGAATGGTGATGTCTAGTGCTGTTTATATGTCACATAGGAACATACTGAAGTTGAATCTGCTGTACAAGGAATCCACCTTAAATAAAATGGTAAAGAACGTAGGGTAAAGATAAGCCTGGGTATCGTAGTATGGTAAAATTCAGCCTTGGTTTTTCTGAAAGCAGAGTCACTCCTTGTGATGTGCTGTAGATAATTAAACAAGTGCGGCTAGATAAAGCAAAAGAAAATTTGCATAAACTGCAACTCCAACACACAGCTATTCCAATTGTTGAATCACCATCTTAGTTTGTCATTTAATTCTGGATCGTCCTGGTAATGACCCACTCATCTAAATCAGGTGATTGAAGCAGAAAAACAACTTTAAAACATGCAGAGCAGTCTTTCCCGAGGACCAGAGTTCAAGACCATCAATGTGATGTTAAATTTTCATTACATCCCCATTCTTTAAAAAAAACATTACTTCTTATATTGCAATAAAACTACTTGTCTCCCCTGTTTAATGCTAACTCTACCTGAGTCTAAAGGGTGAAATCCTGCTGTTTTTGACCCTGCCAAAGTAAAATTCTTCCATGTTGTTTGATATAGTGCATAATGATAAAGTCTTTAAGGTAGAGAAAAATCACACTGTCCTCCCAATTTTCTAACATTGTTGAGAAGACATTAGCCACACAGTGTAATGATTATTGTGGCACTCAAATGTATTTGTGACAGACAAGACTACTCTATTTTTTTTTATTTCTTCTTTTTTTAATTCTTTGGTCTCAAAGGATATCTGCTATGACATAAAATGTAATAAACATTGCCACTTTGTATATGCAGGAATGACTTATGTCGATCTGCATCTTATTTGGGTTATGACTTTGAATAATCAAAATTTAAACATGTCTGCTAGCAGTCTTAAGAAAAGATTTATTCAATAGAAGAAAGTGGAAATTTCCAGTTGAATGTTGGCAAAAACACAATTTAAAATCAGAAACACCATATGGCATTATTACATCAATTGCTCATAATTAGGAATAATTATGAGCAATTGATGTGTTTAAAACCACAGAAATTTAGCATGGTGGGATGCTGACTGTTATAGCTAAATCAATTATGAAACAAGCTTAGAAAGTCGTCTGAAGGAGCTCACAGCTCTGGTATGTTAGTTGAAGAAATTTCAAAAAGAATTTACTATCAGCTACTACACGTTACAGGAAACAAACTACAAGTAAAGGACATTAAGCTTTAACTTTAAGCAAAGTATTTAAAAAGACAGTCCTTCATTTAACACATTACATGGTACCAACTCAAATATTGTTAATTCGGTAATATTTTTCATTTTCAATTTTTTTTTCTTGCTCATGTCAAGAAAAAAATATATAATTATAACAATATTTAACTAAAATAATTTAACTTTTTTTTGCCCATATCACCCATCACTATATTAACATAATCTTCTGCCTTTTTGTATGTAACTTTACAGCTGCTATGCTCTTCTTTGTTTCTCTAGCCTGAACCGTTTGCAAAGCTTTAGAAAAAATAGTAAAGCACCACAAAATGATTACAAGAGCAAAACAAGATACACTAAAAAATAATTTTTAGTTCTTAATTAAAGCGAAGCATTTTCCATAATTTAATAGAAGGGATGTATCTAAAACTGTTGCTGAACCAGTGTTGGCTTTAAAGTAGATAAAGTAAAATTAAATGCTAGCCCATTTTCAGAATGTCTGTCATGTTCATTCATACAATACATAATTTAATATATATATTTACAAAGAGCATCAAAACTGTACTTGACACAAGTGAAAATAAGTCTTAAAATGGGCAAGCAGATCAGCAATAGAAACAGATTCAAATTCTACAAATATTTCACTTGTTAATATAAATAAAACAGAGTAAATTTATTCAGCATTAAAGCATATATATATATATATATATAAACCAGGAAACCTAAAAGAGAAATGCAGCTATTTTTAAAGAGAATGAAAATGAGTGTTTTAAAAGAGCACAATAGAGTACTGAGGGCAAAAGGAGTAAGGAAGGTTAATATTCCTCAATTCACGCTGCTTTGCAGCAGGAACTACTGACTAGCTCCTTTCACCTCTACTGACCAAGAACAAAAGTATCATTCAGATGAAATGGACTGAGGGCACCAATGTTGAAGCCAGCAAGTTCCACCAGTTGAGTGCAAGACCCCCAACGCCACCCCTTGTTTTTCCCCACGTCTTACCATTCAATGGCTCACCCAACCAAAACTGAAATGTAAAGGACAGTGAAACCTTATATCTTAAACTGGACAAGAATTTGTGCAATCATTATATAAACAACATCCATTTGCCAAGAGTTAGAAAATGGTAAGCTACATACGTTCAAATAGATTGTTTGCTTTATTACTGGCTAAGCAGCTCCGTTTTTTTCTCCCTCATCTGCTTTTCTGTGACAGGGCTGTTGCCACTACTTAAGCCAAACCTCAGTCCCAAAGTGAGTTGCAGGTAAGATTTTATGCCAACGCTGTCACAAGATTTATTGCAGAAATGTGTGGTCTTCCATGAGCAGGTTTTTCCTACAAATCAAGAAGGGATTTACAGCCAAATAATCTGTTACACAATCTTGTGACTGAATGAGTTCCTTACATCTTGGCTACTAAGGTCTCAATTTAGGAAGCATTTTTTTATTGAAGTCACAACCGATCTAGTTAAACAAATAAATTTTCTAGCAGATTTTCACCTTTTCAGTGCCACAGCTTTGTAGAATGCATTGATTTGAAGTGCATTCAACAAATTCCAGGTACGGTAAAAACAGAGCACTTCCACGTGAGGTCTTTCTTTAAGACATCAGCATATCGCTGCGGGTGCATTAGCCCAGAAAGAGGGAGCATTTGCAGCTGCAATATGTCACACTAATCCATCATGATCCCTAACCCCACCGCTCTACACACAAAGGGCCGAGGGAGAGGGAGAGGACAACTAAAGTTCAACAGACCAGGAGAACAAATGAGCAGAAGACAGAGAGAGGGACAAACAACCTTTTGCATACTTTAAAACGCAAAGGTTATTAAGAAATTCCGTATTTAAACCTGCCAAAGTGCATTAGGATCTCTGAATTAAGCATCGAAAGATAAAAGAAAACGGAAAGTTGAAAACATGTCTTTTAAAAGAAAATATAGCATAAAACATTTAGAAAAAGGAATCTGTAGAGATACAATTTTCATCTTGTGAGATTTTTACTTTGTTGTAATTGAGGCATCAGAGTAATATGGAGTATGGTTCATTTTTAGCTTCTAAAAAGTCTAACCGATCAATGCTAACACTCAGCATTTTGTCCTACTTGTAGGCCTTGTGTGACGCATTTTCATATCTGCTGCTGACTTCAAGTGACACACGTTAGTTTTCGTCCATTCAATCCTACACCAACAGGCTTAAAACATATTCACCGTTTCTGTATTTGAAATATTTGCTACTGCTGTAACCAAGTCACACACTGAGATAAACAGTCGCCCAACTAAAGTCATAATTTCTTTTATTTGTCTTTTGCGTAAGCTCATGGAGGAGCGGTTGGTTTGGTTTGTGATTAACCTAGAGATTGTGAAACAAACTGTTACTCTACAGGGCAATCATCAACTGAATCAGCAACACTCTATAAACACCTAACCTACCTGGTATTCATTTGCTTTAGTTTCTGTGAAACTTAGTCACTTGTTTTAACGTGGCTGTAACACTCAAACTTTGCCAGGGAATGTCATTCCCCCACCCCAAATTGCCTCCTTTATTTTAAGTCTAAAACATAAACATAAATAACTTGGAACAAGTCCATGCTACCCAAAAGCCCAACAAAACACACACAGATTTATCTATGTGACCTTAGCTGTTGTCAAGATAGCTCACATAACATTGACTAGCTACCTTTTTTACCAAGAACCAATTAGCAAATTGTTTCATTTTGTTGTTTGTTTTTGTGTTAAATTAAAAATCTTCCATTTAGTTGGCATTAATATACTTTTCAAGACAACCTGTTGAAATATTTTAATTAACAAACTGCACCGATTTGTGTCTGAGTAGTTCAGTTTGTAATGTAACATGCTGAGACAGCTAATATGCTGAAATACTAGATGTTAATGCTGATGTTGTCCACAAATTTACGGTTTGTGGAATGTATAAACATGGATCAATGTGTTACTTAAATCACAAAAAGGGCATACTAAAACTCTAGGTTTGGAAAGATTTGCAATGTAGCAAAGAATGTTGCAAATGATTCATTACTTGATATTTAGCAAAAGTTTGAGGTTTTGCCGCTTTACAAGACAATGTGGCACACTTTAAACAGTGCACTAAATTAACTAATCACAATCAGTTTGATTTTGACAACCAAATTACATTGAGTAATGTAATTGTGTTGCTAAGCAATACAAAGATAGCTTTAAGTTCCTGGTATGTAGAATATTGCCCTTTCCTACTTATCAGTTAAAAGTTAAAAGTAAAAATCTTAAACAGAGTGAAAAGAAAAATAAGAGGTTAAAAATGTGTCAAAAATGACAAGATCAAAAGTCTTCAAGCAACGAGGTAAAAAAATCAACTCTACTCAACTACTGGATTAGATATAGGGAAGAAAAAGCTCACGTTTCACAGCCTCATTTAATAGAAACTTGTACAATAAATGTGTGTGAAAAACTTCCGGCCTTTTCAAAAGTAGAGATGAACTAATCCAACGGCAACTGATTGAATTCAACGCAATTATCAATTGCAATCAATTCATTCTTCAATGCTGGTACTATTTTTGGACTGTAAAATCATTAACAAGAAGCAGATTATTAAATTTAAATATAGGTCAATCTTGTAATCAATTTTATTAGATCAATGGTACCTTTATCAAAGGATATGAAGCTCATTTCCACATTTCATGGTGACTGTTTCTTAAATTTAACAGTCAAACTAAAACAATTTTTAAACAAACATGTTTGTATAATCTGACTCAATCTGGCTTTTAATGGCCAACGCCAATTTTTAGTATCATTTGAGATTTGGCCTGATAAATGACCCATATAGATATTTTCTGCAAAAAAAATTAAGTAGGTTCTTTAGTAGAATAGCTTTAACTCAAGCAGAAAATGAAAGAATTGCGAGACCATTTTCATTTACGCGACAAAGCATGTCCTGCAATTTCAATTTTTTTTTTATTGAACTCAAAAAGTACATGCTGTTACTTGACTCCTGTACAAACCAATTATTTAGATTAATTGGACTGAGTGGGTTGGGGTTACAATATTCCAGTAATAAGCCAATCAATTGAAAATTAGTTTTGAACTCTGTCCAAGGAAATGGTCCCTCTAGTTTGCAATTTACCAAANTCAAAATGGGTCAGACCAGACAGACAACCAGATATAATTATTAGCCAGTAAAAAGCCTGATTGGTGCAAAACAGTCTCTTGCATCATGTCCAGTTTTGCTGTCTGTCTCTTTTAATCATACTCTACTGCTAACTTAATAAAATACAGCACTTTCAGAGCACTGACTTCCAGCAACAACAGAAAGAAAAAAAGTTTACACAGTGATGTTTAACACCATGTTTTACTGTCAGAACGAAAACTCCAATTGACAAAAAAAAAAAAAAGAAGAGTAACACAAACGTGGTTTCGGTTATGGGATTCTCATTATGTGGACGCTGATTAGTACTTACAGGTAGTAGGTGAAAGTACTGAGCCCAGTTGGGACGGTGGTCAGTCCTCTCCCCGAGCAGTCTGCTCCCCCATCTTCATCGCAGCTGCATGAGGGCGAACATACGGCCGTCGACTGCCCTTGACCGGAGGCGCTTGGACGAATGAAGCACCACAAACATATCCAAAACAAATCCACACGCATGTTTTTGTTTTTCCCCTTTCCCAGTCGGTTCAGGTGGAAGCGGTGAAGAAGAAGAAGGGGGCCTTTGTTTGCGGTTTATTCTACCCCGGACGTCGACTTCTCATGTGGTTGGGTCGGTTGAGGCATGAAGAAGGGATGAAGCCCAGCCGTCGCTTTTTTAAAACCCAATCTCAACGTCCCCAAAACAAACGCATACTCACAAGTCCGACCAAAAACGTGAACATAAGCGCATAGCTAGCTTAAAAACCCTCACACAGCCATCGAGGACGAGCACGTTACCTTACTGTGAAACATTTCCCAGCCCTGTTTATGTCGTATTAGTCCATAAAGTAGCTCTGTTGGCGACAGGAGCGGCAGCCTACCTTGCGTTTTCTTGCGTTTTCGCTGTCCCATTAAATAGCGAACACACTAAGTATGCGCAATACATGATAATGCCTCGCTAAAAGACTGACCCTACACAAGCTTGAAACGCACAATACGATATTTTGCGTCCTGGTTTGTTTCCTTGCAGGAGAGCACCGTCAGTTTTCAGCCATTCCTCACGTTTCCCCCCCCCCTTCTCCTCTCCTGACATCAACAGCGTGTTGTGTAGCTCGACAGGCACCCTACCGGACAACCTGCAGCAGCAGCACTGGGGCCCCTGGCCTGCGCAGCTCGGAAACCTGCGCTGCAGCGTTACACTGCCAACCAGAGCACACTCCCCGACCACAAGTTTCAACACAGTCAGGTAAAACATCTCTGCAGGGCCATTATGACTGCTTATGGGTGTCTCTGCATGTAAAGAAGGGCATGGATCGCTTGTATTTACCTCATGAAGTTGTACGTGTCACGTTTCACAACTACCACACTCAAGGAGACACTCGAATCATATCCAAATCATAAATGAATTTTAGAGTTTTAAAGCGATTCACTAATTTTGATTCTGTGTAAATATAAAACTTAACACCCTTTGCCTATAGATACTTTTTGTTAAGTTTATGCTTTGTTATTGTGGTTTCTTTGACGAATAAGGTTATTTGGTCGTGGTCTAAGTACTTAATAAAAACAAAAACATTTATTTTCTATATTCAATCAGTTTTGTAGGTTTATATGCAGAATTTACTCTGGAGATGTAAATCCTTAAAATAAAAATAAACTATAGACACTTGATGACCACTACTGACAGTATTTTTCTAAAAGTGGTGGCAAAATAAACTTGGGTCCTCTTGGGTCTTGTTCAGCCTTTATGAGCCTTTTTGTCTTATTTCTCTGGCTGTTTAATTGACTTTTCAACACACTTCTGCCTTTAGTGAATGGCATGATAACTTGTCTTATTGTGGAGCAGCTAGAAAAATCGACTTCTGTGCCAGCTCTATCTTTCCAATATGTTATTGTCTACCTCTGGTAAGCGTAATTGTAGCCAATACCTGCTGTGGGACTTTGCTGTTGTAGACTCTATGTTTAAAGATTTAACATATTGTTAATTCAGAGTTGGTGTTTGGATATTTGAACTATTTATTTGACCCCATTCTCTATCTCTTAACATTAGAGGTCAGTAATTGTCTACACAATTACTCCTCTTTTTCAAACGATTCTCTGTCAACCTGAGAGATGGGTTATGCTTGAAAAACCCACTAGATCAGCAGTTTCTTACACAGTCAGACCAGCCCACCTGGCACCAACAGCCACGCCACAGTAAAATTGAACAGGTGTACCTATTAAAGTGGCCTGTGGGAGTACATCACGCTAAAGTTCTAGTTTTCTCAGATGTTCACCGTGTAAAATCTCAGTCAGTTCTCTTCCAGGTAATAAAATGCAACTCATGCAATTAAATGCACTACACTGTTTGTCTATTCTCTGCTCCGTTTAATGGATCATAAGTATATGGTTTCACAAAGTGGAGGACTCCCTGTACTTGCAGGTACTCACACTGTGCTTTAACACCAGTGCTTTTCTTCGCTAATCTGATGTGATGGATAATTGACTGGGTGGAGACCTTACAAAAGGAGCTTCATGATGCACAGAGTTCAGTGGAGATTACATTAAGTACGCTTGGATAAGTCGGTGTTCTGTATGCGCCACGTCCCAGGGAATGTTTGGAAAATAATTAAGTACCAAGAAATGAATTCAAGCCGCAGCACATGTAAAATAATAATATGCTGATAAATTGTGCTGAAGGGCAAAATGTGTACAAAGGTTTCTAGCAGAAATGCAAGTCCATAAAGGGTTAACTAGTTAACTAGTGCCAAGAATGCAGAGGCTAATGACTCCTGCCTCCAGTGGGTTACACATTGTTTTTAGGATTACCTTTTACCTTGTTGTCTGTTTAACCCACAGTGCACAGAAGAGCACAGCACTGAAGTTTAATTACCTTAAAAGTAAACAAGAAAAGTGAACAGCTCCTCTGAGTCAGGTTAAAGGTTTCCTAGATGTGGTATTTTGTTTTCTCTGTGTGTATTTTTGAAAATCAAATTGTTTGTCGTGCACATCTGGGAAAGATGTAATCATTTCATCATGAGATTTCCTTATTCAATTTCTTTGATAAATGGTACAACATTAGGAGTTGTTCAATTTATCATCCGAAAATATATAAGATTTTCTGGCTGATTTAAAAGTTAACTATATGCAGAGGATTCTTTAAAAGAAAGTAAAAGAAGGTATGGTTTTAGATTATCTTAGTTTCTTAGACATAAGGAGGACCAGGAGGCATTGCAACCTGAAGTGACCAAAAATCATAAACTAAGAATGACTAAATTGGTCAAAAAGTGCTGTTTTGGTTCTGAATCAATTAAAACACAAAACGTGAACTATTAAAATGATGAATGAAATGCAGTTTCACATTTATGCCTATAAGATTCAATTTTTCATTCTTCAGTGCTTCGATTTTTTTCTGATGACAGATTCATTCATAAATCTTCAAAGATCATTTTCATTTTCTCTCTGTTGGGGAGTTTGGTTACTTTTGGCTAAAGATTAATGTCAGGAGTCAGAACATCTTTTTTTCTTATTCTAACCGTCTAATTAGTTTTACTTATATTAAGTTTTTTTTTTTTAGTTTTTGACACCTGCATCATTAAGTCTTTTTTTTTTTTGTCTTTAACCATAAAGTTCTGAACAAAGCAGTTTCCAGACACCAGGAGATGCTTTGTCACATGACCATTTCTTCTGCAGTGTGCCTTAGATTGTTATCCTACTGAAATATTCCTCTCCTGCTATGGAGACTGGCAGCTATCTCATCAGCCAGCGTTTTGGTTTATCCACAGGAATTCATGTTGCTATCTGCATGTGCAATCTCCTCAACACCTTCTACCCCCATCCAGCTGCGTCTCATCACTCTTGCAACTCTGTGATAAACCGTTACAATCATGCATTCACTCCGATCCTTGTCAGTTGCATGCCAAACATGCTGTGTCCCATCTGAGACTATAAAAATTTTCAAGACAGTTGTGTTTTAACTGATTTTCAAGGAATCATCTCTTATCTTTGCCCATCCTTGTAAAGAGTCGCAATCAAATTTGTGCTTATTCTGTTCCATGAAAAGCAGTCTGGCAAGCATGCTGAGGCCAGAGGTTGAAAGCTTTTAAACCCTGGAGACTCACCAGTAATTACTGGAACTCAACTTTCTTTGAATTTTGACAAAGAAAGAAAAAAAAAAAAAATATATATATATATATATATATATATATATATATATATATATATTTTTTTTTAAACATATCTAAGTTGAAGCTATTAAGACTTACTATATTAATATTCCACATTACATTTATTCAGTCAAGATTGAAATATGCGAATTAAATTGTCATGCATACAGATGATGATTTTATCTGAAGATGTGTGTTTCGGGGTGGAAATCTTCACTTTGTAAGCATCATGCTATAGCCCATCATTTCTTTTTTTTTCCTCCAAAAATATACCTGACTCTTTAGGAATGAGGTAACCAGTGGTGCATAGGGTAAAGGGCAGTCAGTTGAATCAAGCGCAAGGTGCACAGGGTGTGGTGTCTATCGTTGGTATTTATTTAGCTGACGGCAATTGCCACACCTGTTGCACATATAGGAACTAGTGTTAGATTACCACAAATGTGTTATCAGTGAGATTGTTTACAGTATAGCATCAGTTATGACCTGTCAAATCAGCCTTGTTCAGCCACTTGATAAGGGCTGTGCAGTGATTTATCTGTCACATGAATGTTTTCATGCCTTCTTGATAGTGTGCAAAATAGAAACAAGACATCCTTGTAGCAGGAGTTTCATGTTTATTAGAGAGAACATTGGTTTTAGTAATGCTAACATTAAAGATATTTGCATGCATATAACACATAAAATGTATAACTTCACTGATTGAATATATTGTAGTAAGTGTAGAGTTTCACATGTGTTTTAATGTTTCATAAAATGTGGCAAATAGCATGTGGTTTATTAAGCAAAAACCCTTGGGTTGATTTCAAGGCTTCTTTCAAAATAAGTAGATAGTTAACAGTTAGTAATAGATAATGAGCATGACATGCAAAACCTGCTGATGGACCTTTTTAAAAAAAAAAAAAAAAAAAAAAAACTTTTTTAAGTTCAAATTAACTCTTAGGGGAAAAACCAAAGTCTTATTACAAAGTTAAGGTCAACAAGTGCATGCACTTCTGGTGCAGAAGCAGCATTCAGCTTCTATGTACCACAAATCTGGAACAAACTTCCAGAAAGCTGCAAAACAGCTGAAACACTGAGTTACTTTAAAAATCTAGACTAAAAAAACAGCTGCTTAGAGTAGCTTTTGAAAAATAATCAATAAAGAGGTTGAAAGCTTTATTGATTAATCAACAATCTGATGTGTAACGATGGCTCTTGACAAAATGTAGCGTTGAAATTGCTGACTGTCTTCTGTGATTTTGTATTTTTGTGTTTTTATGATGTAAAGCACTTTGAAATGCCTTGTTGCTGAAAGGTGCTATATAAATATAAGTTTATTGATTTCCTTAAATAGCCAGTTTTAGTTTATATTTACCTCATTACTTATCATGTTATCCCTTTAATTTTAAAAATGTATGTTTTATACATAATAAAAGAAATGAGCATGTTTTATTGAAGCTTTGCTTCTCGTTGAGGTCAGTCAAAAAAATAATCTCTAAAATCCATGAATGTCAATTATGTAACATTATAAATATGTCATAAACCCTTCATTTTTTTTTTCCAAGTCATTAAAAATAGGAAAGTAAAAGTGCTGGCAAAATAGTTTCTTTTTAAAATATTTGCAGGCAAAGCCAAGTTGTTTTATAGAGAAACAGTACCCCACAGTGGTTAGTTTTTCTCAGTGCTCCAAAGTATTTTCCAGTTGTAAATATCACCCAACACCCCAGCACCACCACCCAGTGTCCCAGCCAGCACTAGCTGTGTTTTATGGTAGGATTAAAAACATTGTATTATAATGGAATGCATTTCAGATTACATATATATTGAAACATTTTGAGAAATGTCCACTTATTTTAAACATTTCTTCTGTTTTTATTTGTGTGTGAGCCTAACAAAGAATTTGAGTTAAAATTTTTGTAAAAATCTCCAGTCCAAAATAAAACCTGTGGACTGAGCTGAAGAGGAGAGATCATTAAAAGACCCAGGACTCTGGATGATTCAGAGAGATTCTGCTCAGAATAGTCAAAGATCCAATATGCTTCAGCCGGGCAAAAGAGGACAAAGTGCACTCCTACAATGGCAAAAAAAAAGTGTTTTTGTTTGTTTGTTCTTTTTTGTATATATAAAGTATGGACATCAGGGAATTTAATTATTGTGTTTTTATTCAAACAATCATATCTCAACTTGGGAATGAGTAATTGTACTCTGATGCAAGGACTGATTTTTCAAAATGTTTGTTACTACATTAAGCTGTTGCAATAAAAGATTAATGCTTTACTATACTTTACTAAGGCTGCCCACAAATGTTGCCAGTACTGTACAGAGCTCTAAAACCAAACAATTTATAATATATATATATATATATATATATATATATATATATATATACATATATATATTAATAGTTTGAGCAGTAAAAAAGAGACAAAAACCATTTGGAGAAATGAAAATAAAAGGACAATTAACAGACATGGGTTATGGGCAAACACTTCACCCACCTTGCCTGCTGGTGTTGGTCAGAAGACTGATGGCACTATGTGGCAGCTTCACTCGTGCCAGACTGCCCCAGGGCAACTGTGGCTTGCCATCATCAGCATGCGAATGTGTGCATGAATGGGAATGACTGACTTCATTGTAAAGCATCTTTGAGGGTCACAGAAAGCGCCGTAGAAGTCTGATGACATTTGATTATTCAATATCAATTTCCCTCTGGCTGCTTTCAATTTATCTAAATTCCAACATAATCTACAGTACTGTTATTTTCATTAATTTGTTGGTTTCTTTTTCCTTAGGCTGAGTTACTCATCATTCATGTATTTAATAGAGACACGTCCTGTGCTGTACTCTATCAGAGAGGAGAAACTCTTTTTTTGTCTTGGTGGCTGCAAGGCTGCTCTTTATGGCTCCAGTGCTCAATGACGAAGACAACCCATTAGGGACAAATTTATGCCGGGGCTTGAACAGTTCTCAGGATGTAAGTGACACTGTGGCCACAACGCCAGGGGACGCTGTCTGTCCTCAGAGTACTTTGACTTGCCAGAATGATAGCCTTCTAAAATGGCCTTGGATGTCCGATGTTCCTCATTCTCAGACTATAATACAGCATCTCTTGTTTGATAAGCATAGCTGAGACAAATCCAGAGCATCTCAGGCAAAGGATCATAGACCGGTAGCTGGATGTGATATGAAATAATAAAAGTAAAGACTACACTGGTGTTTCAAGTAATAAAACACTCATCTGTTTTCAAAAAATATTGTATAGATAAGCTGTGAAACTAGGAAATTTCCCCCCATTCCTTGAGGATGTATTCAAGGACAAATACACACTAAAATAAAAACATATTTTCAACTTGCCACCGTTTCTCTTTAGTGTAATTTACAACGATTTTCATCATTTCCAGTGAGGAGTTTCAATTAAACTGTTGTTGGCTGCAAATAGAAACAAAATTGGGGTTGTACTGACTTAGACAGATGAGGCTTGCAGCTGTGGTGACCTAGAAATGTTAACTATTACGGCCTACAGCTAACACTCTCATATTAAAGGTTACTCATGGATATAATTCCTCAGCAGCAATGGAGGACAGATTGCTCTAAAGAAGCATCTAAGTGTGAGCCTAAAGCCACCACTCTCATTAAAAGTTACTCATGGGTATAATGGCTTACCGGCAAACGAGGACAAATTGTTCCAGATTTTTAATCAGAGAATGGTTTGCATCAGTTAACTAAGACACACTCAATCTGTGTGCGTACTTATATTTCATTTGACTATTTGCTGAAAGGCTCTTAGTGGAAGAACTACGTGACACAAAATGTCTGAAAGTTAAAATGTTACATCCTGAAAAGACCCTTAAAACCTTCCTGAGATCATGCCCAGTAATTGCATTCATGCGTGATCCCCCTATGAGGTCGTTTGACTCATCCATTTCATCTGTATAAATGCTCATTGTGGCGCTGTCCCCTCCAGCTATAGTCGAGCATCATCAGGACAGTGGCGACTGTTGTTTCTCATCAGTTGGTGACATATGTTTGATGTAAACTGAACAAGATGGCCCTTCATTAGACTAATGACTGTACAATTCACAGTGAAGTTTACCAGCGCTGTGGTAACCGTAAATATATTCCAGTGTAACTTATATGGGAGGGGAGATGGAATGTTTTGTGTCCTAGTAAACTTTGATTCACACAATTTAAAGAATGCCGGACGAAAGCCTTTACTCCCAAAGGCGTAAACACGGCGAATCCCATTTTCATCTTTCTAACATTAGGGTTTCATCTCTAAAATGTGATTTTTTATTTTTTATTTTTCAAGAAACACATATCAAATTAGTGCTAGAATTATTATCCACCGTCACAGTTCTTCTGAAATATAACATGATAAAAGAAAAAATCCTACTTCTCCTAGACACTGTCCAACATGGGAAAGGCAAAAGAACATGTCATTCCTTTACTGTAAGGCTAATGTGTGTTGATCTTCATAAGACAGGAAATATACTGAACAGGAAGTTACAAACGTATTGTTATTGCAATAATGCAGTATGCATATCATAGAACTGCTTGACCTACAATAAATGTTTGCTAATATTTAGGTAACATGCATTCAGGCTCCGTTTACCAGCAGCATCTTTCATGATACTGGATATTGGATAATGTATCTCAAAAAATGTTATGTGATGGAGAGGTTATGAAGAAGCTACAAATAAAATGTTTAATTGCCAAAACAGAAATCGCTTTTTTCAATAAAACATTTTTCTTGCAATTAAAATAATGAATTTCGTTTCTCTTCCAGCAACTGAATAGTCAAATCAGCATCTGGGGTCTATATTTGCAGTGAGCCCAAAGGAGAAAGACACTAACACGTTTTAAATATTTGTTTTTTTTTTCATCACAATTCATAACATTTCAATATTAATCAGCATCATTACATATTGGATGCTTTCCGAATATTGTGAGGCATTGCCAGCAGCTGGCTGCAGGAAAATAGCAGGCTTTCCTAATTTTTTTCATTATCCACAGACAGAACAAAAACTACAGAAACATTAAAACATCAGAAACTGTAACACACAAAAGCTTGCAGTCACTTCTAGTCTCCAATTTAGACAACATGTCAGATCACGTTTGTTGTCTGTTTAGGTTGCATGACATTGAGAAGTCTGTTCTGTTATCAAAAATTTTAATGAAACACTAGGACAAAATATCATCATCACTAGGTTTTCCTTTAGGATTAATACCCAAAACATACGGCCAAATAAACAGACGAAAAAAAGTCAACATTTTTCCATGATCATCGCTATAAATCCTAGAATGATTGTGTAAGGTGTATGGTTATAAAGCTTTTTTCTTGTGTGTGATTTAGCCTGTTGGCACAAGGGGATTGTATAAAATATTACCTGCAATGATTCAAGTAAGTGTGGCACAGCTGATTTTGTCAAAAATGTATGTTGTAATTACCGTATTTTCCGCACTATAAGGCGCACCTTCAATGAATGGCCTATTTTAGGACTT
>NW_015113562.1:20445-33871 GCF_001443285.1 Poecilia latipinna
AAGTCCTAAAATAGGCCATTCATTGAAGGTGCGCCTTATAGTGCGGAAAATACGGTATGTACATTCAAAAGTTCCTCCAACAAATATCTAGTTTGAAACTGAAGCCAGATATTTGGCAAAGTTTCCAAATTGAAGGTCTTGTAAATCTTCTAATCAGAGCTACCAAATAAGTATGGCTGCCAGTAGTGATATTAAATGTGTGATCAATAAGGTAAATCAACTTTGAAGAATTTACTGGCAACAGGATAGGAAACAAGCTGTTGTCAGAGGAAAAAAGAAAAATCATCAAATGCAACAATAAAAGAGACCCAGCTGACAACAAAGTCTGGATCCTTTTAGCCACAAAAACCAACCCAGTGTGAAACTTTGGCCAAACAGTCCCAGAACATAATAACCGAAATTCACAGAGGCAGGAGAAGCGTGGAAACTCGCATTAGCCCTACAGTATGTGTGTCCTGTAGCTCCAGGCCGTCTTTTGAAAGCATGCTGTCAGATTAATTTTCAACCTCTGAATCTAAAAGTCCTGCTGATGGTGAGGTTCAGCTTATCCTGCCTGCTCATTGTTGGACTACATTGCAGTTCACAGAGCACCAGAAAACCATGCTGATTTCTTTTTGTATGGCAACAGAGTCCACTGGATGTGTACAATAAAAAGAAATGGTGGTGCAATCTGAACGGTGTGGTGTGAGGGGAACAGGGACTGAAAATAAGTTAAAAGGTTGCTACAAGTATTGACAAACCAAATGCTATCCTGGTTGCTTAGCGGGGAGAAATCTTATGAACATAAGTTAATGCTGTAAAACCACTAAATGTTGATCTTTATGAGTGAGTTCCTGTGTCATTAATTTTTAGATTTCAGCATTTTAGCTAACATTTTATCCACTAAATATCTTGTATTCTTTTCTATTTTCTATACACATTCTGTTTTTGAAAAAAAGAAACAGTTGTTTCTTTTTGTGTGTTCTTTCATTACATTAGATAATTATTTTCCTCAAGGTTTGCATTTTCCTCAAGGTTAGGAGAGGAAACAACATGACCTACCAGAAGATAGCAAATACCTCATCTAGCACAGCTTAAAAAAACAAAAAAACAACAACAACAGTGATTGGCTTCATGCTGACTGGCAAACTTAAAAAATGTTGGGTGACTGATTTAAATAATAAAGTACAGAGTCTATATGGAAACAATCACTAAAATTTAATTATGAGCATTGTTGCCATTTTATGACTTTTTGTGGAATAATTACCACCTTTATGTTGGAAATTAAAAGTGAGAAACCTTTTGCCGCAAATACAGACTGCGTACGAATTAAAAAGGAAGGGACAAAAATATTGGCCGTACCGATCAGCAATTCTTCAAACTGTTTCTGTCTCTAATGCTGGAAACAGGTATGGCACGATATGTTGCATTTTAGGTATAAATTGTGCAATGTGTGCCAAATCCTAATGCCTTTGTGGAACGATCCTGACATACATTGCATAAGACAACTCCTCCTTGTTTCTTAAATCACCCGATTTCCTTTTTCGTCCTTGCAGAGTTAACCCACTCCCTGGTGAGAGAAAACAAACGATTTTCTATTAGTTCTCAAGATTCAAACAGTGAGTGTGACTCACCGTTGGCTTATACAACACAAACCTTCATAGTTCTCTAATCTCTCCTCTGCTATCCTCCCTCCTTCTGTCACTCCTCTGATTCTGTCTTTCTTTCTCCATTTTCCTCAGCATCGGGCAAAGTCTCAAGGGTAAACCGAATGTCCTCTTCCATTTGGCTGCTATTTTGGTTTTCATGTCAACAAGATATGAGTCACCACACACTTCAGAAACATGGCCATAATCACTAAAACATGGTACTATTAATATAGGGATCAACTGGTTCATTTGCTGCTCAACCTTTACTCTCTTTCAGTCATGCACACGGCTCAGTAAAATGGGAATAAAATAAAAAAAAAATTATCTATTCAAACTAGTGAAAAAGGCACAGATATTTCAAGATTAGCCTATTTTTACATAGTGCTATTGAACAACATTTAGCAGTTGAAATACAGAGTAATAACCAATATGTGTCTCTATAACAACTTTTAGCTGTAGGTGTAAATAAATTGAAAGGTGGTAATTGTGTTATGTGAGGCTTTTTTTGTTGTTGTTGTTTTGTTTTTGTTTTTTTGCTTGAAGGAATCTTGAGAAAACTGAGGGGTAGATTAAGACCGAATTCCTTGTCTTAGAGTTAAATCGATTCCTATCGCATTGCTGACAAGAGCACCAATTAAAATATTCTACTGGGTGAGAATACTCTTTAACAAACTTTTTACATCATTAGCTGTTTTCGGTCATTTTTGTCACACTGATGTGACTTGAATATATCCAAATGATGTATGTTATCCAAAGCAAAAGCAATCTATCCTGGAACAGACTCAAACATGCCATGTAAAATTAACGCGCTTATTTATATGTATTGTTTCAACATACCTAATTTTGAAAGACGTGTAAATGTAACAGGAGCTTTTTCTAACTCTCTTGTACTGCCAGCTATTACTTAAGACCCCTTATAAGCCTTAATTTCATCCATGCAATGCATTTTAACAAGACATCTTCAATGCAAAAGAATAAAACAAAGTGACAATAATTTTGTACATTTTTATTCCCATAATCTGCACCTTTTATATGTGATATTTTTTTGCCAGTTTAATTTTCTTCAGCAAACAGGAGCGTTTCTGTGCAGTAACAGGGTGAAAGGCAGGGTACACTCTGTACAGGTCACCAGTGCATCTTTTATTCAGGACAATAGTAGACATAGAATTGAACAAGAGACATAATATAAAAACAAACATTTAAATTGACAAAAATTCAATAATTTAATCGTAAAAGGGAGTAAGATGTATGCTTGATCAAACAATATCCTTAATCAAATATTTAGAAAAACAGTTTAATTTCAGTATTTTACCTGCAATCATTAGAATGAATATAAAACTCCCTTATTAGTTATGTTTTATGGCTTTATTAGTGAATGAGTGTATGTGGCTAGCATCTACAAACTGTGAAATTATTTACTTTTTATTATTTAAAATCATCATATATCCACAAGAAGAACTTTAACATATTTTATTGTTATCTTACACGATAGAGCAACACAAAAAACACTAATTGTTAACTTGAAGGAAAATTCAACTTTTCTACAGCTACATTTGTAAATAACAGAATAAAAAAATAACATGCACATTTGTTTTCAACCTCTCTGACTCAATACTTTCAAATTTTCACTGCAATTACAATGAAGTTTAACAGAGTCTCCAAACGTCTGCCTAAAATGTCACACAGCAGCTGATCCAGAACGCTGCTGCTCGCATTGTCACTAAAACCTGAAAAACAGAGCACATCACCCCGGTTTTAAAGTCCTTACACTGGCTCCATGTAGCTCAGGGAATAGATTTTAAAATACTTTTCTTGCTTCATAAATCACTGAATGGCTTTGCACCAAAATATATTAACGTCCTATTGTCATTGTGTGAGCCTTTCAGACCACTCAGGTATTCTGGTTCTGGTCTACTCTACAACCCAGAACTCAAACATGGAGAAGCAGTATTCACTTTTCTACGTTCCTCTAATCTGGAACAAACTTCCAGAAAACTGCAAATATGCTGAAACACAGAGTTTCTTTCAATCAAGCCTATGAAACCCAGCTAATTAGAATTCCTTTGATTGATAACTAGAACACTAATCAATATATTTGATGCATTTGCTTGGTGGACAAATGTAATGTTTATTGCTTGTTTCATAATTGGTTCATGTGTTAAATTGTTATGGTATAAAACTTTGAACTGTCTTGTTTCTAAAATGTGCTACACAAATAAATGTGACTTTATTTTATAGCTTTCCACATCTAGAGTCTGCAGTTTGTTTTAAGCTCAGTCACCTTGGATAGATTCTGTAAAAGAACCAATTTCTATGGCCTTTCCAGGGATTCTCAGTTCAATTTAGGTCTGGATTTTGATTGACAATGACATATTTTGATCTATTCCATTCAATTTTTATTTGTTGTCCTCCTACATAGTAAACCTCCACCCCAGTTTCAAGGCTTCTGTAACCCTTAACAGGTTTTATGAGGATTGCTAGGTAGTAATTAGCACCGTCCATCTTCTCTTTAGCTCTACCCATTTTCCCTGCCCCTTATATAGATTGAATTAGGCTGAAGCTTAAGGAGGCATTCAGAGAAAGCAGGTCAAGCCAAACCCCCTACATGGTTTTGGAAAAAAAAAAAAAAAGAAAAGAAAAAAAACAAGGATTGCTGGAGGAGGAAGAGGGTGTCAGGATTCCACATGTAGAAATCACATAAATTAGCCCCTTTTTCTACCATTTGCTTCCTACAAATGGAGGCTTGGACACTGTTGAAGTTTTAAATTTTACCCAAACGCTAATGTTTGGCTGTGATAAATGTAATGCACCACCCTGATGAAGCTTACCAGAAAATGTGTGACTGTAAACAACCCCATGGGGAGTAGAGCCTCAGCATCTTTGCAAACATGGACTGAATGACTTCATTCACTTCCTGCGCTGCCAACTGCAACCATTGGGCGACTAAACTTCAAAAACACGCAGAAATGGACATCATCATTCACCCTGGTTGAAATTCAACAGGAGAACTGTAGCTCAATGGGAGGGAAGCCCCTTTGAGCTACATTGAAGGGAGATGAGAATTGAGCGGAATTGTGTAGGAAGGCAAGGGCCAGGCTTTTATGCTAAGGTACAAGATTGAAGTGGGAGTGGTTTGGACATGGTCTTATACCCAAAATGTAATTGTACCATGTTGGACAAAAGGTTGGAGAAAGCTCCATAAGATGACCAAAACCTAAGATACTGTCTGGTGTGATCTTTGGTCAGTAGGATGCTGTTTATTCACTAATATTCTTTAGAAATAAAACCTTACTTTTTGTAACAATGTGTCTTTTTTCTTTCAATTTCACAATTATGTTTTTTGTTGTTGTTGTTGTTGTTCTGTAGCACAAAAAAAGAAAATGCAATGAATTTTGAGGTTGCAATGTGACCAAATGTGTCAGTCAAAGTTCTATTATCTCTTTTCCTGCACATTGAAAGTTGTCAACTGCATTTGACAAAATCGCTAAATTAAAACACTGAAGAAAGCTGGAGAGTTCAAATATAAATGATGTAAGCAAGCCTCACTGTCTAAGAGAAAATATTCCACACTATGAAAGCCAAGTATAGCAGAAACTATCTCCAGCCTACCACTCATGTGCAAAGCTAATTAATAATTTCTTAGCTGATGTCCTCTGTGAAAGACATCAGAGGGTTGAAACACGTCACTGGGTCTCTGTTGCGTACACATTTCTGCAAGCAGAGCTCGGCAAGGCTTTTCTAGAGACCTCTAGGCGTTTCTACTTTGATGAGACGCTGGTAAAGGAATTGTGAGGCTACGAAATGCAGAGGGACTGCAGGGGATTAGCATTGTTTAAGCCATGTACTGTATTTTCAGATTCACCTAATCAACTCAGCGTGCGCTTCGGGAGAAACCTTTACATGTTGGGTAATTTTACAATTGCATTAATAGAGAGAGCTTTTCTGTTTTTATTCTCCCACAAAATGCCAGTTTTCCTCCAATAGGTGATGATGTGCGTCATTCAGAATGAAAACACACACCGCGAGTGCACACACAAACTCCGAGTTCTCGTTTGCAAAGTTAGCGACGCTTTTCAGAGCAAACGTGTGGAAAAGATTTGCTGTGAACCTTGCTTGTGTTTGTGCGGAAGACCAGAGCAGCTCGACAAAAATACACACCATATTATTAACACAGAGATGATAAAGACTTCAAAGACAACGGCTCAACAAGGAATAAAGGAAGGAGAGGTGATTTATGCCAAGGGAACCAAACACTGGTGTGACCAACTTTCATTTTCTCCTAGTGACACTTAACCTAACCAGGATTAACGTGACCAATCGAGACATGAACTCCTAGATGTTTACATACATTACAATATATGTTAACTTTTGTAGGGCATATTACTGAATACATTTTTACTGTGAGTAGGACACAAAGTGCTTTATGTTTTTATTAATAAAAGGGACAGCTTTCTCTATATCGTATCATCATTATATCAAGAGTTATTTTCTTTGCAGCTGATATGCCGGTCTGCTTCTAACTTATCCAGTCCCAGAACATAATTGAGAGTTTTATTTTTGACTAAACTAAATGTTTTTTATGCGGGAATGACTTGTCACAAAATTTCTGTTCTGTGCTACAGCTTTAACGATGCTCTCGCAGGTGTCCTTCTGCCAAAATCTGCTGTTTTTCTGCATATATTATCTGTTTTGTCTGCTTCTCCATTCATTCTTGCTTCAAGTCAGACTTGTCACAGTTTATTATTATATTCCCAGAACTCGGGAATCTTTTAAAGGTAAAATAACCGATTTTAATGCTTGCAGTAATCATTCCTTGATTTATGTCGGAGCAGAGAGCAAAGCCTAAATGTAAATTATTGGTTGAGGTGGATGTTTTTGAAGGGACGTGTTTTTGAATAATAACTAAAATTGGAAAAACTTAGGGAACTGTCAGTATCGGTCTGTCTTCTAATGCTTTGTAATTTTCCCGCTACCTCTCTTACACACTGTGAGCCTTTTCTCTCGCTCTCATTTCTTGGTACTTCTTTGCACCATTCAACACTTAGACTCATGCGTCATCCTCTTTTTCTTTGAAAGTCAGCTCACAGGCAGTCCATGTCATGATGACATTTCGTACCCAGAGCTTGGATGCACCTTAATTTGAATTCACATATTTTCAAACCATTCTTCCTCCTGTACGTTTCATTGACATTTTGTCAATGAAGAATATTCCTTTATAAAATAACTAGCAAGAAGTTTTATACTGGGCAAATTTTATATGATTCATAGCAGTTTACACGTGCTGCATTCGGGCATATGTGAATTCAAGCAGCATGAACTGGGGAAAACAATGAAAAAGTCATCTTTTTGTGAAATAAGTGAGGGCCACCTTTGAAGTCTTGCTCATAGTAAGTGCAAGAAATCCATATGGCTGCACACAGGTAGTGGAAATTTGCCACTGACAAGGAAAAAGAAAGACAATGTTGGAGTTTTTACCATGAAATTTATAGATGGAGAAAGATGAAGTGTTTTTCCACCATAATGAAACAGTTCAAACAGCACTTTATATTTCAATTTTGCTCCAAGGATTACTAGGGAAACCTGGAGACATCTGCTACCACTCTGATGTTATTTTATGAAATATAGTTCCCTCATTGATGTTTTAATTTGCCTGTACAAAAATATAGAAAAAGACACGAGATACATGATGGGAAATTCTGAGAAACTAGCTTTTGAAAGTCCAAGTTGTTGGTTCATACAGAGTCAAACTTCAGCTTGTTTCAGTGGATGGAATAGTTCTCCAGAAGCTTATTTTTCCAGATGAAAAGTAAATTATATGCAAATCACAACTCTATTTTAAAAGCAGCATGATGGGATAATGAGCTTTGCTTTTTATAAGATCTGACAACAGAGGAGCAGGAGTCTGGCTTTTTCCATCCGGGGCTACTGAATTTCAGCAAATAGTCCACTATATGGCAATTTATTTGTGTGACAAAAAATTATCTAGTCACTTAAGATGTTCAAAATGCTAACTAATCACACCATCATTTCACATAATACACTGGAGGGAAGACCTGTGAGGTTACGCTCCTGCTAAACATTTTATCTTAACATTTTCCATTTTTTCAAACCATTATTTCAACCAGAGCGTGGTTTCTCTGAATAGATGGAAGGGGACAAGGACGTGAATTACGATTCTCGCATGTATCAGCATGGGGAACGAGTGTTACCACAGCTGCAAGGATGGCTACTCTTCTTTTGGTGGACCTTGAACGTGTTTACTGCGCAACAATTTCTTTTCTGCCTTTTAGAAAGCATTTAGTTTTGGGGCTTTTCAAAAATGAGACCAAAAAAAAAAAAAAAAGCTATCAATAATAAAATACACTTATTTTTCCAGCTCAGTGACACAGACACTATAAAATGACACTATGTGCCTGGAAAATATATATAATACAGTAGGAGTGCATGCACATCCATGTCACCATCGTCTTTATGACTGTCATACTTCTACATCTCAGAGGTGTGTGCCATTAAAAAATGTGTCGAACAATATTTCCTGCTTTAGAGACTACTTGATAAATATGTCCAAGCTGGTAACTATTCTAGATGTAACCTTTGGGAGTGTTCAGTTTTTGTGTGAAAGACTAAAACTGTGTAGATTTACAGACATGGATTCAACAGCTCTCAGCTAATCAAGTCATGTATTGTACCACATGACCTACAGTCGAATTAACCAGAAAGCAGGCGTATTGATGAGCAAGAAGCTTGTAAATTACCACCAGCAGACGCAGTTTCTTACAGTTCATCCTGAACCTGATCACCTTTAGGTGATCTATTTAGGTGACTATTATGATGCACTTTCTGGCTCTCATAAAGAAAGACCTGTTTTTCTGGTCCTCTCACCACATTCACAGGAGTGCCACCAGACTTCCCCCTTCCTTTAAACCACATTGAAACTTGTTAGTTATATAAAAGTTTATAGTTTGAGATATTACAAGACATGTGGGTCAGGAAAAACAGATTAAAGGTTAATCCAAACCCCGTTCTCTCCCTACCTCTGATCCTTTGGGCACAATGTCCTACAAGTTGTAGATGTCCCTGCTTGATTCAAAGGAATGAATTTGGTTCATCTCATCAAGTTCAGCAGAAGGCTGTTAATAACTCATCCATTGCACAAAGGTGCGCTGAAACAGAAAAACGTCTAAATCATGCAGGGCAGTGTGACCTGATGAACAGGGCTGGAAAACACTAAAAAGAGCCCAATGAGATAAATAAAGAAAACGCTTTTAGCTCTGAGACACCTGTCACAATAAATACTTTTCCAGCAGCTTTTAACTAAGAGAGCATTAAAAAAATAAAAAAAACTTTGCTGTTAGTATTGGTGTCCTTCATCATCCTTCGGGGTTCACAGTGATGGCAACAGCTAATAATGTGACTATTAAAAAACACAAAGGAAACATTAAAGAAATAATGTTGATAAAAAATAAAAACATTAGGGAGTTAAAATAATTTGCATTTGAGATTTTTGGCAATCCTTTATTTATTCATATGGATTAAGTTACACTACAGGCTAAATCTGATTTTGCAGTAGCTCAATAAATATGTGCATTATATTTAAATTGTACAAAAGGTTAAAACATGTGATCTTTTTTATTTCCTACTTTTTATTGTCTACTAGTCCAGGGGTTCTCTTGGAAACATACTTTAAGTGCTCATAATCTTTGACACAACCATTAGGCTAGCAATAAAAATAATGTACCAGGAAAACTGAAATTAATTTCTGGGATTTAGTTCAGAAGCTCGTTTTTTCACCATATATAATGTGTGTCTTGTGATTTCTGTATGTCACCTTCGTCCAAATCTCTATGTAACTATAAAACCCTCGTCCAAGACAAAAGTCATTTTACAGTGCCACAAAGCAAATGGCTTCAATCTGACATGCAATCCAAGTTTCCAAGATTCCCACTACAGAGTACCTCTTCCCTGTGATTTCCCCACTCAGCTCCTTCAGACTAGCCAGCAGCAATTAGCAAACACCTGACGGAACTGCACAGCTGCTGAACTCATTATAGGAGCTACTTCTCCATGCAAGACTAGTAAATATGTTGTTAAAGTGTTTTTAGAGAAGTTATGTTTTGATGATTTGGTTGGAAGATATATGCATTGGAAAGAGCAGGACTTTCTTAAAGAGACAGAGGCCCAATTTCAAGGTATTAAGTTACAAAGTCAAATTTCTTTTAAGTCATGTTTGATATATGCAACATTTTTATAACAACTAAAGGTAACATAGTTACTTGACTGCACTGTAAAATTATTCTATGTGGCTGGAAAACACAATGCTGCCCCTTTAGCTGTTTCTAAATTTAGCCACTGGTGAATAAAAGGCAGATTTGAGGAAAATACAACCAATATTGCGCTACGTTTTGTTGTTCATTTACAAAACATACAAAATTTCAAACATTTAAAGTTAAGTTGTATTATGAATTTGTAAAGGAACTGCAACTGAAGTGTAATAAGTGGAAAAACCATACGGTCTGAACAGTGGTGCATCACACACAATTTGTCTGCAGAATTCCAGCAGTGAAAAAACAGTGCTTTTGAAAATGGGCCCACAGTTAACCATTACTTTTTCTGTAATGTTTGGAAATGAGGTCATTTGGGCTGGGAGTAAATACAGGCACAGAAAGCAATCCGGTCCTAGCGGAAATTTGCTGGATATGGAAGGGAATACTCCAGGAGTGACTCATATGTCTGGTTGATAGGAAGAATATAAGCGCGTCTAACATGGTTATGCATTCTAATGGAAACATTTAACGCAACATTTACATTCATGCTGTTACAGCAAAGTGCAGATGACATGAACACTGAACATGGCAGCAGCTCCTAACCCAGACTTCTGATTAAGGAAAGGCATCTGCAAACCTGAAAGTGATCTATGTATGGAACACATCTCTTCATTTTATGGTGTTAAACATTTCAAGAGTGACTATTAATGAGGTGCTTTTGGAGTTAGCAGACCTTTTGCATTCCAGCGATTCTTAAGGGAAAGCACTTGTGTCCAAGTTCAGTGTAAGACACAATGGGATCTCTCATAGCTTGTCTTCCAATGTGCTTGTTTTCTTTCTGTCCCTGTCTTCCTCCTCCCCTCAGTGTTATTCTCACCTCCAGCTCCCAAAACTGCAGCCTGGCTGACTCATCACTGGCCTCGCTATTAGGCTCTTGCCAACAAGCACTGATTAAATCATAAAGGAAAAGAAAAATAAATATTATTGAACACGCTGGGTCCTATGCATGTGCCAGTAATTGAATGCCATAAACAAAGTGATAAAACCTGTGCAGGCAGCTGTTGGAGCTTTCTTCCAAGCCATTTTTGAATAATCATTTATTTCCAGTGTATAACATCAACTATAGATGTAGACAGAGTGGACAAGAGGCAGCAGATGTGGTTTATAGTCTTAATTCAACAATGACCACAAAGAAGATATCTGCTCACGAAGTTGTAGTTATTAATTTCTTACCACTAGGGGGCAGAATAACTTTAAAACAAACTGATATTTATAGCCCTAAATTATCCTTAACTAATTTTTTTCTCAAACATAGATGATTTTCTACATGCAAAAAATGCAAAGCAACATTTACATGCTTTGCCAGGAGTATTTCTGCTATTTTCTATAAAGTAAAAAAAAAATAAATAAATAAAATAAAATAATAATTGATATTCTTGTCACCAACCCATCAGCATTTTCTGTACATAAAAATAAGGAGTTTACTTTTTCTCACTTGACAATTGTTTTGTGGTGATGCAGTGAAACTAAGTAAATGAAAAGAAGTGAACTCAACACATGATCAAATTTTTAATCTGAAATCCTAAAACATTAGAAAACAAAGTACACCTTTGAGGCTTAGAGACACTGCTATGAGCACAGCATTTTTTGTTGGAGCCAGGTCTGAGCTTAGGCTGAGTGCAGTAACACTGTGATATTTCCTTTTTTAGTCACTTTCTTGTAGATTTACTGCTGTAACTGACATCATTGTTGCGTCTCATAAACCAGTGTGGGTAAAGCTACAGCTGTTACACTGGTAGACTCACAATTGACCATAAAATACTTTTTTTTTATTTAGAGGACTTCATATTGAATTCAGTGACTGCGGCAGATTCAGTACCAGCAGTAGAAGCATACAATCATCAGCCCTCCACCGCCATGCTTAACAATTGGTCTAAGGGAATTTTACGACACACAAAGATTTTTTTGGAATATTTCACAAAATCTTGGTTTGCTCGGCACATCCAAGCAACATCTGATTTGGTGTTGTTTGGCTAAAAGACATTTATTTTGCAACCCTGTTGATATGTATCTTTACAAACCCATCTGTGCTGCCACATTCTGTTTAGAAAGTCGAGGCTTTCCCCCTGCAGCCCCTCAAATTAGATGCAGTTGTTCCGTCGTTTGCTAATTGTACTTTCATGAACTTTAACATTTAATATGCTAACTGAGTTCTGACTGAAGCTAAATGAGGTCGGCTGAGCATTACATGGTCTGGCCTCAGAGTGAACTTGCGGAGACCTCCCCTCTTGGGATTTTTTTAAATACCTTACATTTTTTCAACGTCTGAATGTGTTTTGCACTCCTTGTAACCTTTCCTGGATTCATATACAGCAACAGCTGTTCTCTAAGGAATTTCTTGATGTCTTGTATTCCCTGCCTTTGTAATATCGCAAGGCTGAATAACTTCAGGAAATTGCCAACACCTTCTGATTACACACTCACTGGCCAATTTATTAGGTATACCAAATATATTGGTGTGAATCAACCAATCATATAGTAACACAGGTAACTTGATGAATTGCGACGCCTAAAAGTGGTTCAAGCTGAGCTGGCATAGAAAGGGAATTTAATTGAATTTGAACATTGGCATTGTTGTCGGTGCCAGGTGGAAATTAAATACTGGATATTTACACAAAAATGAACTCCAAGCAGTTGGAGGACAGCTGGAGATGACCAGACCGAATACCACACCAGTCAACTAGAGCAGGAAGCCAGGGCTATAATTCAGAGCCTCACCAAAATTAAACAATAACAGGCAGGAGATATACTGAATGGCCCCATAAGTCTCAATTTCAGACGTTGTGATGGTAGAACCTTGTTGAACTTTGTTGAACCTGACATTGAATCCTTGTGTTGAACCCAACAAGGATTGGTTGGTGGTCCAAAGTTTTGGTAGATATTTTCTTGGTAAATTTGTTGCTTACCGTTCGTGCCATTATGACCACATGTGCCCATCACCTGCTGGTCAACAGCAATGTGAAAATGCTCAACGTCCTCAAAATCGCCGTGGAAGAAATTAGGGTCCATTTAATTTTTTCACAATTTAAGAAATTTGTGTATATTTAACAACTGTTGCATCGCGCCAAGTGTTTTTTTTTTCTTTTTTTTTGTTGTTTAACAGGTTGGGTATCACAAAGAAAGTAACATTTAGCCCAATATAAATAATAATATGTAGAATTTGAATGACTTTTTCAAAAAGTATATAATTAAAGGGAGGATGAATATATAGGTCACTAACCTACAATGCAATGTAATTATCACTGACGAGGTTCATCAGTCTTAGAAGTGACGTCAGAACATGGAGATAGGGAGTGGCTGTGTTGCTGTAATGGTAACTGAAAGTGCGTTCTTCATGATCAGATAAAGATATTTGTTTCATTAGTCGTTTTGGTGTGGGACTTATTATAACTGATCTCTTGTTGTCTTTAAAAGATGCATAATTTCAATTTCTGTTGGGATCAGTGTTTTGTTTTGTTTTTTTTTTTTGTAATC
>NW_015113562.1:37767-106382 GCF_001443285.1 Poecilia latipinna
CACTTCTCTTTATTTAATAAACTTATTGTGATTCGCTCAACTGGTTGTGTTCTTGCATGTGGGTGCGTTCACTAGGACCCACTATGACAATTTCAACATTTGATCCGGGGCTGTATTTGCCGCTTCACATTCATAGTCACAAGTTCAGCTAAGCATAGCAATTAAAAGTTTAATTCGTCCTTTTTGGAGCCACATGATGGACGTTTTTCAGGGGTGTTGCTGGTGTGTAATATGGACTCGGGTAATCTGATTAGGTTTAGGCGCCAAGACAACTTGTAAAACATTTTAGTTTGGCTTGAAAGTATTACACTTTTCAGTGCTAACTATGAATATAAATAACAAAAGAAAAATGTTTTTACTTATTCTGATTTTTGCATGAGTTCTCACGATCTGATTATAAACAATATTTAATCTGACAAATAAAAGACGATTGTTTCGTAAATCGTAAAAAGCTGGTATCATACATCCTGTCGTGACTTAAAATAATTGGGTTTTAAGAAAAGCGCACTTTCTCTTTGACTGAGAGTTGCTGGGATTTTCGAGAGCAGTGCAACATAAATAGATGGTACGTTTCAAGTTGTGTGGGGCACAGACAACAGCAGCTCTTTGATTCTGGGAACACCTCTGGCTTTTCATATCTTTCCCTCCCAGTTTTGATCTAAGTAACATAATCAACTGTCCCAAAATAGTTTTTCCTATACATTTTCAGGTCTGTCTGAAGCACATATTCAAGCACCTGCCTAAATATTCTTTAGAACCATTGCTATTCATGTCAGATGCGTTATATGCTCAGCATATTTGTTTTTGTTGCCAAACCGGTTTTCAGTTCCTACAAAATTTTCCAATCAATATGCATGTAATCATTCTATCAGATCTCCTCCGTGGTTTACGCAGACATTCAGGAACATTTGACAACCATTTGTTACAGATTGTACCTTTTGCATTGGCATCTCAATTTCATTATAAGGTGTGTGCACTGAAGTACAATGGAGAATGAGAGCTGCTCCTTGTAATAAGGCAGGAGGGATGAGTCATCAGCGGAAGAGTTGCTTGGAAATAGGGAAAGTGGAGACTGTGGCCTCTGGCTGAGATGAAAATCTCTTGTTCTCAGAAACAAGCACAGTCCTGTGCAACTGAGGTGCCCCACAAGGACTACTAGATCCCTTGCCGTCTCATTTGAGTTGCACTCATTTTAGAGAATTAATTATGGTTATAATACCTATTGGCTACAATTCTGATGGGTGAGTCATTCTACACATTAATGAGAACAATATTCACAAAAATTGTCATTTTCATGAAGATAATGCAAAAATATTAACACTAAGACGGAAAAAAGCTGGATACTTAGTGTATGGAAAACTATTTAAAGCTTTTTGTTAACATTAACATTTAACTTATCAAATAGTTCCTGAATGATGAAAAATTGGAGCCTGTTGTTTAATATATATAATTCACAAAAAATATGTTCTTTGTAATATTAGTCTCTTGTATTATTATGCTATTTATGTTTTCCACCCTTTCTTGATTTATCTTAGCATTTTTTTCCTATCCTAGAATTTCAGTGTTCTCATATCGGTTCATGCTGATTTAATTCAAAGTGTCCTCTTCATATTGATCTGGGTGTTTGATATTGCAATGATGTTGAATCGATCCATTAATACTTAAAATACTCTTTTTATGTTGTAGACTCTGCCTGACAGGTTGCCTAAACTGATCATCCAACTGAAAAGCATAATGTTAAAAAGCAATTTTTCTGGGCTAAACGTTCGTGCTGGGTCCAGTATGTTTGTTCAATATGTTTAAAAATAATACTTTTAAAAACTCTTATGATGCACTATTTTTGCTGTTATTATTTCCTCCATTAATCAGACCAACAGCCTCTCTAAACCTTGTTGATCTCAGCGGATTATTCTTTCCAGACTCCATGTTGCTGTACAGCTTATCACGAAGCTGGACAAAAAGCTTGGGCTTCAATTGCAGACATAAGAGTTGGGCTTCAGATCAGCTGAGTGTTCCTGAATGTTAATGACTTTCTTCACCATATGATAAATGATTTTATTTAAAGCTATATAATTAAGTTTTAGCATGGCGTTTAGGGGATGGTGTGCAATTTATTTACTCCCCGAAATATGGGGAAAACATAAAACAAAACATGAAACAAAGGTTACATTTTGACCACATTTGACCAGAGTAGGTTCTCCTACATGTCCAAAGGTTCTGTAGTAATCTTTAAATGAACTTCAGCAAGATTTTTCTTCTGCAGTGGAGTTTTGTGCAGTGAACCAGAGCCACAGATTTTGTATTTTCTCAGCTATCACAAGTCCTGCCAGTGGCTAGCTTAATTTAAAATTTATGTTCTTTATACTTTCCAGATTGTGCCACACATTGTTGCTTTGTAATCTGTAATGTTATCATTATTTGGTATCATAACAAAACAAATGTGTTGAAAACACTAATTTCCTCCGTAAAAAAAATTATAAAACTATATTCTGCCACATCAGAATATATTTGCTCAGTTAATTTCTTAAATGAAATATCAAAGTTACTGTTGAAGTATCATTAAAATATTTCTCTAACAAGATCTGAGTTTCAATCAAATAAAATTCTGATCCGTAAAGTATGTTATCGGACTAATATTACAGTATTTATGTTGGCCTTTGGAAAAGTGGAGATGTGAAATTCAGGTTTTTATTTTTACTTTTTAATTTCCCCTTCCTGTAGTTAATAAAACATCCTAAATGCAAGCAAAGCTTCTAGTTGTGGAAAACAAAGAATTTCTACTTAAATTAGATTGTACTGCCTTGACAGATTTAATTATGACCATTTATTCATGTTGCTTTTAATACTGCGACTTTATACTGAAATGTTCCAGACTTTATTCATTTTGTCAACCTTTTCTGTTAGGATGAAGCTACACAAGATAAAGACTGTGACAGCAAAAGGAACTTGCGTCAGTTTTTCTATTCAGATATCCTCAGTTCGCCTCCTAGAAGAACTTGAAAACTTTTTGTTCATTATAAGCTTTGCGAACTGAATACCCCAAGCTTCTTGATTGTTTCTAACTTAATAGAAAAACATTAAAATGAAAGAAAATGCCTCAATAGTTTTTATGAGTATAATGTGGGCTTTTGAGATTATAGCTAATCATGTTTGTTTTTGTTTTTTTGAGTCCTGTTTGGGCAGAATAGAATTTTTTAGTAGGAACACCGCATTATTGTGCAGAGCACACAGCGGTTCTTTTAGAGAAGTCACCCCATTGAGTTCATCAATGAACTGACACCAGCCTCTGAATACACCTGTGTTCTGTCACGCAGAGACGTTGGCCGACACCAAGGTCTTGTGAGTCTAAATAAAAGTCATCTGCTTCTTTTCATAAATCAGGCTGGAAGAATGCATGGCATGTGCAGCGTTTCACCAAAGAGGTAAGATGCAAGTCGTGCATGCGTCATATATATAAAAAGAGAGGAGAAAAATAAATCATGAGAAGCCAATTATTCACCCTCCAACCTTTCGACATGATGCTTCGCGATTAAGGTAATGTAATAAAGGTTTACTATGAGGATAGAGGGGCTGGTGAGTCATAGGTCAGCTGTGGGTGTAAGGTGAGAACATTGGAAAGCCTCAAGCGTTTAGGGAGATAATGAGACCTCGTGTATCTCCCAAGTGTCCCAGCATTAGGAAATATTACTTCCTCTTTCCTCTTGTAGCTACAAGCGGCTTGTATCATTCACTGTCTTGGTACAGCTGCTTTAATCATGTTCACAAAACTGGCAGCGCTGTCTCCTTATCTGGGGTCTGGGCTTTTTCCACGTGGAAACGAAAAACGAAGAAAAAAGAAAACTGCTCAAGAGATCAATAAGGACGTAAGGAGCGTCACAAAGGAAGCGCTGGTAATTTCAAAAGGAGAATTCACTCCATGATGTGCTTGTGAGACAAATTACTGGAATAGGTGGCAGAGCTTTACTGAAAACAGCCTGGCTCATTGTTTTATCGCAGTTATGACGCTTCACTTAGGCGCGTCACTTAGAGCCACCAGAAGAGTTTATATAAAACCGCATGCTTAGTTTTCTCACAGGTAAAATATGTGTGCCACTATTGGCGAGCTGCTTTTGACTTTTCCTCCCACCACACATTGTGATGTGTCTCAATATTTACATTCTTCTGTGGCATCATAACGAAGCGCACTTACCAAAAAGAGGTTGCATGTGAAGCAGAGCCCTTGCTTTGTTATTCAAAGGGAAGCAGGTCTTGGTTCTTGAAGCATCTCAAGTACTGTCACATGGCCACAGTGGAATCTGAAGCATTTTCAGGCTATTAATTTAGAGAACACAGTGATCTTACTTCTAAGATTACATCATGTTGTGCTTGTGCCTGAGAGGACACTGCAGAGGAGCGGAACAAGCTTCGAATGCACATGACAAACCACAAACATATATACATACATATATACCTTCATATCATTAAATCTTTAAATACTCCTATTCTGCATTCATTCAGCACAAAGGTGTTTGTCATCAACCACGCATTGTTTTTATGTCCTTGATTGTACACCTGACCTGTTTCCTGCCTCCTGACATCACCCTTGCCTGCCTCTCAGATATTGGATCTGTTTTGTCCTTGCTGTTGCTGAACTGGATCGTTTACCCAACCACTGTGTTTTGGATTATATTTCAAACCATCGTCTCCTTTCAACCGCGAGATTTAATTGTTGAATATCTTTGTGTAAATTCACCCCATCTGTTATCATAGTTTCCGTTATCCCTTGTTTCTACTGTATAGAGCTATCCCCTCTGTACGGTCCTTTGGGTAAAACAGGTAAAGGGACAACACCTGTTCTTCACTTTCCATTAAAAATGAGGATCCAGGTTAGTCAGGGTCCGAGTCTTTCACAACAATCTTGTTGGAAACCAGTTCTGTCTGGTAACCAGACATTACAGTGTGGTGCTGTTAAACCAGTCCATCACAGTAATTAGAAATATTTGTTTCAGTAACTCAATTCACTGATGAAACACTTTTCATAGGTTGATGAGATCAAAATGGATGCCTTCAAGTCTTTATTTCTCATCATTTACTGCTCACAGCTAATAAGCATACTTAAAACATACATAAATGAATAAAAGCAGTTTTAAAACAGAAATGTGGATTTTATAAAAACGTGTGTTAAATACTTGATTAAAAGTTATTCTTAAAATGCACTTTGGAACAAACCTTCCTTTGCCTTGTTGGAATGAATCTTATAATTTGTTAAAGAAGACTGTGAACCTAGTTTCTCATCGTCCCGGTTTTTAAACCTGCGAACGATCGACAGCAGAACGCTGAATCCAATTTTTTTTACTGTACTTTGCAGTTAAATGGAACACAAAGTTATCCTATTTCCAAGGATCTCCTTTTTTTTTTTTTCCAATTGTTCATTGACCAATGCAAATCCCTTTCTCAGATTTGCTGTGTTGTGAATCATTCTGTTCTCAGAAGAAGGAGCATCCGCCTTGAAGTCCTGCTGGGTTTTGCGTCCATGAGTGATGCTTCAGCAGGCGACGGTGAGTGGAATCAGGTCCAAGAGCTGAAGCTCACATACTCAGCTATGATTCAGACTCTGAGGGTTTATTGCCGGGAACACAGAGGCAGCGGAGGTGAAATGAGGTGCAGGCATGAAATTTGAGGTAGTGAAAGAGTATTGTTGAACTAGAAATGTTAATCAAACTCTTGCGGCCTCCCCAAACTCTTTCTCACCACTGTGTTTCTGATTAAATAGTCATGTCCTGTGCCCAGAGGAAGGAGATAAATTCTCTTATAAAAGCCAGTTAAATATCTCTCAAATAATAGCATCAAAAAAATAACATGGGGCGCACTGCTAATAAAGGTCCCAAAACACGTTCGGGTGGGTTAAATTACCAGCGGTGTAGGAATAATAAATGAGGTGAATACAACCAAATCACTTCATATTCATCACATCTCTTTTATCTTTTTTTTTTTTAAACAAAATAGCTTTTTACTACAATAATGAATGAATTGGAGCCCTTAAAGTCTTGAGGAGAATCCTGAAACTCTTTTGATATTTGAGGTAGGTAGTGGTTAAATAGTTTGTAAAAAACATCAGCCTGCGGTGTTTTGGTTATCATTCTGGTCTCTGCCGTGGAAAGGATTAGTCCAGCTTTTAATACTACCATAAAAATGATTCTCAACAGCTTTGCTTACGGTACTTCAGTTTGTTTTGTTAGGCTCGTGTTATGTTTTCATTTAAAAAATATGCATATTCTGACTTGAAATGTGGCCTGGTTCCTCTCTGCTTGGAATTTGCAGAGGGTTTATTGCTGCTACTCCAGCTTTCTCCCACAGTCTGTAAACATCCATGTTACGTTACATGGTCTTAAATTTCCCTTAAGTGTGAGTGTGTATGTGCCTGGTTGTTTGTCCTGTGTGACTGTGAACAAAGTTTGGTTTACTGAGGACAACAACCACCACAGGAAAATACAGAAAAACACCCATTGTCTTTCGCTTTTCTAGGGTTTGTGGGGAAAAAACCCCTCATATGTATCTATTTTTATTTGACCTCTGTTTAGCCAGGGAAGGGAGACTTGTCAAAGGCAGATAGCATATCATAAAACTCCAGATGACAAAATTGCACAAGGAAAAATGACAATAATAACAGTAAAAAATACTGTTGGATTACAAGTGAATTTCTATGAATAAGTAAAATATAATAATCCAGCTTTCTGTGATCTTATAACACAAATGAATTAATAAAGTCTCCTTTTAACATAATTTGTTTTTAATTCGACAGAAAAATGCGGAAATGTAAACTAAGACATCCATTTCATTATGGTGTCACTTTCTTGACCTACTGGCAGTAAGTTTTCAATAATGTCCGCCTCTCAAATTTAGCTCTGGGAGTTACAATGCTACTCATCTTGTCATCTTTGGAGCCACTCAGTCTGAACTCAGTGCTACCATTTATTTATGTCTCTCCTCACTCTATCGCTTAACTCTGTCCTCTTAAGATCATTCTTCAGCCTTTAAAACAATTATAGATCATGAGGTGCAGTTGCGAACGAACACATGTCCTCAAAACTAAATATTCTGTTACCTTTTAAGAATATCAGATTTATGTTGAATGCACAGAGTACTATAAAGACAAGCACGTTCACAACATAATTATTGAAATAACAGCAATTGTTCTTCGGCTGATTCAGATTTAACATGGAGTACACTGTGTGCACAATTGTTACGCAAGCTGTAGTTTTGAGGATTGATTTTATTGTTGAACAACTACAGCGCTCTCGGTTAATCCAAAAATGTTAATAACCTCTCAAACCTGAATATTTAAGAAAGTAAAAGTGAGATTTTGGCTTTCTTAGGACAATATCTTTGTGTGCACGATTATTTGGCAAATATTAGTGTGCAGAATTATTACGCAATTAAATTAAAACAGAAAATTTTTCCATCACACTTGTTTATTGTCATCCATTAAAATGAGAATAATTAAATGTAACTCAAAACTGACAAATAAATAAATAAATCAGTGACCAATATCCCCACCCTTCTTTTCAATAGCTTTTATAATCCTTCCAGTTTCTTGATCCGTTGACGATCAACTTCTCGTGCAGCAGCAGCCACAGCCTCCCAGACAGTGATCAGAGATGTGTACTGTTTTCCTTCACCCGTTTAAGAGGGGCCCACCAGTTCTCAATGGGGTTCAGGTCTTGTGAGGAAAAGGCCCACTTCGGTATTCTTTCATCTTTAAGCCCTCTACAGGCTAGCCACATAGCGGAGTACTTTGATGCAGGATATGAAGCATCGTCCTGCGTCAAAATCATGGTCTTCTTGAAAGATGCAGACGTTTTCCTGAACCACTGCTTGAAGAAAGTGTCTTCTTAAAACTGGCAGTAGGTTTGAGAGTTGATTTTGAGTCTGTCTTCAACCTAAAAAGGTCCAACTAGCACATCTTTAATAATACCAGCCCATACTGGTACCCCGCCTTCACCTAGCTGACGTCTGATGCAAAGTGGAGCTCTGTGCCCATTACTGATCCAGCCACAGGTCCATCCATCCATCTGGGCCGTCAAGAGTCAAAACAACACAGTTTGCAAACATTAAAGTGTTTTTGAACACATCTTTATCAAAATTACAAGTACCCGTAAAGGAAATTGTGTAGATTTGTATCGTGGGACTAACTGGAGCAAAAGCAGAGTTTATATTTCACTTTAATAATTATACTGAATGAAATTATGTCTTTGGTTGCTGCAAAAAGAAATTACCTTTCAGAAATTAACTAAAGAGGAAGAAACAACAACAACAACAACAACAACAACAATAATAATAATAATAATAATAATAATAATAATATCACCACTTACAACGTGTGGGTATTCCTTGATCATTAATTATTAGCATTTATTCTATGTCATCTCTAAAACAAATCAGTTTGTATATAACCTGTCAATATTTCACTGCTTAAAAAGCCACAACTCCGGTGTGAGGAATGCTTAAGTCCCGATGAAGAGGAGCTAATTCTCCTTGAGAATGTGCTTCCAAATCTGATTTAATATCTTAACTCCACATATCTTCTTGCCATGCAAAGAAATTCACCAAAAATGGCAAATGAGATCAATTTAACCCGACGAAAATGTGTGAATAAAACAAGAAAACCAAGCAAACTGGTTGTATGTTGCATCAAGTGTTAGCAAAGCTCGGCGTAAAAAAATCACCATTACAGAGCTCAGGTTTTGTGACGTAAATAAATATTCAGACGTGCCGGCGTTTTTTGAATGACGTAAATATGGATATTTATGTTTGGTACATCAAATCCTCCACCACTGAAATAAGTTTTACATTCTGAGCCAGAACCACAGTATAAATTTTCTTTAATTAATCCATTCCTAATTATCGGCGCGCATCTGTAGTCATGGAAGACATTTGTTTTTGTGGTAATAAAAAGTCAGCCTGTTTATGTGCCCTCCTACCATTCTAGACTATGACTCATTTCTAAGCCTCACTGCAGAGAGTTATATGTGATGTGAATACTTATCAAGGCAACAATTCTAAACTTGTTTCCACACTTCAGCCTCATTGTAAATCAGCAGGAGGACATCATGTTTTCTTTTAACATGCACAGTATATTTATAGCTGCTAACGTGCTTTATTTAATTCTGTGGAGACACGGAAGAAGTGTGACATAAATGCTGAAAGAAAACGTCTTTATGCAAAAATACAGATCACCTCCAAAGTAACAGCAAAACATCTGTTCTAAAATTGTGCATTCAAAAGCATTTATTTATAAAAAAAAAAAAAAGCGTTCCCTGTGCTGCTTGTGTGCCAAAAGGAGAGTTTTATATTTTGAAGTCTGAAAGTTGTTCCACTATTGAGTGTGTTTTGAGATGGGAGGGGGAAATGTTAGCTGACCAACTGAAATAACTTATTGACGTCACAACTTTATTTTTAGAAGGTAATATATGGGTGTGGAAGTGCCTTTTCATGTTAGAATCAAAATGCAAACACATAACATACACACTGCGATGCTCTCGAGTGCACATGACGCAGACAGTGTGTACGTGTGTGTCTATGCGTTTATGTCCTAATACCAGAGATGGCCATGTTCCCGCCTGCTGATGAGCAGGACATGTGTGCACACGTGTGCCGGTCTGCACCAGCTTAAAGGGGGACTGCGGTGATTATGTATGTGTGAATTTTACAGAGTCAAAAGGACGTGGAGAAACTTCAGCTGCATTAGACCTGAAAGGTTTTGGAGTTTATTTCTGGCTCTCAGCAGTGGGATCCTCACGGTGGTGAAAGCTTTAACTGGGATTATCCTGTTGACTCCTGGCTTGTCAGTGTCACCCAGAACAACCACATGATCAACGTGGACACAATCCTGACAAGTTCAAAATCATTAACATCACATACAGTTGAAAGCAGACTTACATATTCTTTACCAAAGACACAATATGTATATTTTTTTTCATTGTCATACCTTCAGTCACATTAAACATTTCATGATTTACATGAATTAGGCTTAATTTTTTATTTTTTTATTTTTTGCTTTATTAGTTTGTACATTTCTGAGGCTGACTCACAACATTTCACTTAACCTGAGACACACCTGTGGATATATTTTATAGCAGGTGTGACGATACCACATTCAAACCGATACATGAATGTATTAACGTGGCAACGCCCAGCCATCTGACCGTTCAGAAAGCAGAAAGTTTCAGTGTCCCAGTAAGGCATGTGCTTTTGCAAAATGTGCGTACAAACTGCAAAGCAAAAACAAAACAAAAAAATCTTGTCAAGATGCTGGCTGAAGAGACGGTCATGCTTTAAATTAAAATGGCTGAAAGACCAGTGGGTGAAGAAACTGACACAAAGTAACTTAAAAATCCAGGATTCTCTTTACAAATTCACTCATGGAAAAAAACAGCAAAATCCTAACTGTGTCAGCTTCACGTTTGGCACCAGCACTTACAGATTCCTTCACAAGGAAAGGACTTTATCTTCAAGTTAGAGCTTGGGCACAAATATGTCACCAAAGTTATCCAAATGGCCTAAAACTGTTATTGTCAGACTGGAAAAAAGGTGAAGTATCATTTTGTACTCTCTATGTAAATATAAATGAAAGGAGAGTTAAGAAATTTGCTCAGTTAAATATGCTGTTTCAACTGTACGTGTTAGATGCATTTGCTTAAGGAAAAGTGTATTGTGGTACAAGATACAGGAAATAGCAAATAAGTAGTACATACCTAAAGAGTTGTTGTTTACAATCTTTAATCCTGTTCAATTATTTGCAGTAAACGAAGTTTGTAGCAACAATTCTGTCCCTCAAAGAGAAGCTACGCAACATGGTGTGATAACATTGCCTTTAAATATGAGACCATATTTGGTTTTCTATTTACCTTGAATATAGGACCTTAAATCATGCTAAGACATTTGATGCTGTATCACTAAACCAGTTTTATCATGAGCTAATCAAGGATGGCCCTCACTTGTTTTGGACATATCAAAATGCCCGTCAGATACTATATGTATTACACATATGTACAAATGCAACAAAATTCACACAATGTTCCTCAAATATCACAGCAATAAAGTGAAGGTAATATTACTAGCAGAGCTTATTAGCAAAGAAATTAGTTGTCTGTGCAGATTAAGATTTACTTCCTTTAGTTTGCTGAATTATTGAAGTGACAGCTGGTACTAACCCAACCTAGTTTCTAATTAACTCAGCACATATCATTTTGCATCCTTGGGCACCAGGAAACTTAAGTATGCAACAATGTCACACAATTTGCTGCAGTTTACTTCTGCATATCTCTGACAGGTTTCTAAGAATCCCATTCTTACGCTGGAAAACCCAAATTTTCTAAAATTAAAACATGACTGGTTGGTCACATTTTCCATCTCAATTGGGATACTGATTTATAAAAGACTGTATGATGATGCTTTCTGCAAAAAGAAATGTGATTGTTTTTTTGTTTTTTTCGGACAGAACTGCTGTGATTATCATACACAGCTACATTACAGAGAAGACTACCACTGAGAACCACCTCTAAAGAAAACGATGGCTAATTCACCACTGATAAAGACAAACTTAATCTAACTTTGTTTTTCCTCAAAGTCTGTTGGGATCCATAGGCAAAAAGCCATAAGTCAAACAGCAGCTCCAAAACCGTCTCTCGTTTGATCGTTTCACTCAGCTTCTGCAAATTTAGTTAAATACAAAACTATGTAACAGGAATATTTTTATTCTTTGTCTTTAGCCCCAAAGTTTTCTCTCTGGATCTCGTTTGGACTATGCTTGCATAAGAGAAAGATGTAAAAAGCTTATACTACTAAATTCAGCCCATCATAGCAGCATGCTCCTAACCCACAGAAAAGCTGCCTCAAGTGTCTTGGGAGGTTCAAAGGGCGCGGAGCCAGGAAGCACCAACTGGCAAAGACAGAACGGAGGTCAGATTGGGTCATCATGTGAGGGAAAGAAGGGCAGATAGGGGGAACAGAGGACATGGCTGGCAAGTTAATGAAATGTGCATTTACTTTTATTTTAATGGCTAGGGGAAGTGTTTTCACATGAGGAAAGCCTGATAGAACCACAACAAAAATGTAGACAACCTTATCAAATGGTGTCCCCTTCTTTTTTAAGTTTGGGTTTCAAGTAAAAACAAAACATTTTCACCAATAGCATCCTCAGAACTGAATATACAAACTAGTTTATATTGCAATATTGCAATATAAGTACAAATATGTCATACTAAATACTAACTGATTCCAGTCAAATATCATTCATTCATACTCAAAAATCCAAATCAGAATAAAAGAGAGAATAATTCAAACCTGTAAAACTCTAAATGGTTTATGAAGGAAAAAATTCAGAATTCAGCAGCTAAGCTCCAATGAATGACTCGCACAAACTGACCCTGAACTTGCTGGGGCGGTTCTGTAAGGCCTGGCTGACATCAGAAGCGTAACGGGGAATTTGGCTAACATCGCAAGTGATCCTTTTTGACTTTGCCATCCACCGCTGCTTGTCGACTATCTGGAAAACGAGCGGTCCAATCCATGTCGGGGGGTGTGGCAACCTGACAATTTTTTGTAGACGGAGCAGTTCTGCCACATGTTGTGGTATGTTGCAGTTGCAGAGCAAATTGATCTGTGCTGACACTTTTTGTGTTTGCAAATGCCTTACTCTAATAATTTGCTTGAATGTGTTCGTGCGGCTTCAATCACGTGGCTGAAATTCTCAATGCTTGTTTTACCAAACCTTTACAGAATCAAACAGCAAGTAGTACCACTCGTCTTTCATTTGAAGAGGACAACTGAAAAGTGTTGCCCTGAAAACAGCACTTTTCAGGATGTCAGTGACATTTGTAAAGACATGTTGCAAATATCACTAATGATATTTGCAACCGTCATCATTGAGTTGCCAGTGAAGATTGCTTAGTGCTGAAAACATTTGCTGCATACAGGGGCAACAAGGTGGAAAACTATTGAGCCAGTCTAATCTAAGTCTAGGTCCTTCAAGGTTTGCAGAATTATGTTGCGAAGCGGGCAATCTCTACTGCCATCGTCTGCTGGGGAAGAAGCATGAGGCAGCAAGAAATCAAGAAAATAACGGACAATCCTGAGCATTTTCATCATAGACTTTTTTTTTAGAACTGCTGTAATGCAAACCCCTACAGAAAATCCACACCAATCAACATCAACAACGACTAATTGTTGGGACTTATTGTGTATTCTTTTTTATTGAATTTGAAATAAAAAAGTCTCCACAGGCTCCATTATAGAATATTAATGCTTTGATGAAATTGTCTGTAAACAGCTGTTATTGCATCTTGTTTTATCACCATATTACTGCTTCTTTAAAAAAATATTATAATTGTGAAGGATCCCATGAGTAACACAAAAGAATTCAAATCAAACCAATCAAACTTCAACCAAAAACTATTTGTTTTTGTGCTGTCCAGTAGGGATTGTTAAATTAAAAACACCAGATACAATATAAATGTAGGTAGGTATGTTGCACATTAACGTCAGGTATAACTGGACATAATAGTAACGAAACTGAACTCTTTGGGATTTGAGACCGAGTTTCAGCTCAGGGTTTTGTGCAGTCCATCCCCACAGTATCTCACAAACAGCTTGATAGTCTAGAATCACAACTGGATGCTGTTCACAGTCTGAATACAGATAATGTCCATGTTTGTTCCAGGATGTCCATCCATTGTCTATACCTGCTGCTCCGTGTTGTGGGGGTCCGGTGCCTCTCTCTAGCATTCATTGGTTGAGAGGCGGGGTAAAACCTGGACATGTTGCTAGCCCGTCTCAGGGCAGCACAGAGACTGGTCCAGAATAATAAGCTGAAAATTAGTGCGCCCAGTTCAGATTTCATCTATAAAAAGGCTTTGTGAACCTGTTCAATCAATTTTGACATGTTTTCAACTACATTTATTTACCAGTAGATGTCTTGGTTTGACATTTTTATGGTCTTTGTTTTGCAAGACAGCTTGGCTGCACAGTTGACAGCCTCTTAAAGTTGCTTTGAGCTTTCACAAAACATTTCACAATCTTTAGCAGTAATGCGCGCCGAAATGAAGCAATTTATTGAAAAAGTCAAGACATTTTTCACCTCTCTAAACACTGAGTAAGTATGAGTCAAAACTATGAAAAGCTACACAAATAAAAGCATTTATGTTTGCATGGAATTAAATGTGGTTGTAGTAAAAAATACTGTAAATTAATTAATTAAACTAATGTGTAAAATAAAGGAACAAAGTTTGTCTCTGAGTTTTATTAGCTACCATTATTATTTATGTATTCATTTTTTCCTTATAGAAGAAACTTGTGTGCCACCAGCGGCACACGTACCAGAGGTTGAGAACCATAATTCTGCTCTATGCATTGCTTATTTACAGTCAAAGTTTATTCTGTTCTTATTCAAATTAATTTATCAAATGGATACTATCTCCATCATCTCATTTGAAAAAAAAAAATATTCTGAGCATAACAAAGTGATTACTGTTAGAATAAAGTTTTTTTTTTTTTTAAGGACTGAGGTTCATGGAGGGTGACATGTAAGCAGTCAGCTGATGCAGCCTCTAACTAATCAAACAGCAGCTGAGTTAAAAAAAAAAAAAAAAATGAGACACAATTTTAATGATGGTTATATTTTGGGGAATACATTCTGAACACCAGGGCAGTTATATATAGAAAGCGTGTTAATGACATCACACACATATTCAAACTCGTGGTGCATTTTAATTGTCTCACCGTTTGAAGTAACTCAAAGTGAATATATGATTTGTCAATTGATTCTTTTGCTCCCAGGCTATGAATAAAATGCTTCAATTATGTATGTGCTGACGTCAGATGTTCGCTTGAATGTTGTATGTGGTGCAGACCTCTTTCTCCGGGCAAGCTACTTCCCCCGCCCTGCTCTCCACCCAGCACCCCCACCACCACCTCCACAACCGTCCCTCCCGCAGCAGACGCCCTCCCACCCCAGCTGATAAACGTACCTGCCGCGAAGAAGACTTGAACGAGTTGTGTGCAGCTAACACACAGACATGCAAAAACTATTCCTGCAGCTCTGCATCTGCCACTCCTCCCTACTGGATCTCCTGCAGTTGCATCCACCAGAGGGACATTCATGCCAAGCTGCCCAAGCAACAGTACTCCACAGAGAAATATATGTATTTTATATATACAGGTGGCAAAGTTGCACATGAGGTGACCATGGATTTATGTGAAATTTACACTTCATTATAATCTTTTCAAAGAAATCTAAGCAAATATTTTCTTTGCATATGAAGATTTAGTAAAGATTTAAAAAAAAAAACTTTCTCTGCTGATCTTTTTTGTTGACTGATAAAAGCTTGAGAAAAATCAATTATATAGAATAACTTCCTAGCTAATAGTTTGTCAAAAGAGTCATCTGTCACATCAAAACAACTTCCAGTTCAGACATGTCAAAGCAGTTCACGTGAACCACTTTGAGAGCCTCTTTCACATTTGCATTGGAGGGATATTTACAGTCGCTCCTCCTTGTTTACGACAATTGCTGCGTGTCACCATGTGTTACAAATTTTCATTTTTCAAATTATTTCCCATGTGAAATATGTACTGCTAAATACATAATTATCTTCTTGCTGCCAAAAGATGTATATGACATACTTTTATTGTTATAAATAATAACCACAAAATCTAACTCTCTGTTCTGACACTGAACTTTAATTGTTTTCTTACCTTTATCCTCATTGGAGATGGTGGTGAGATAAACTTAGTTCTAGGTTTTTCTTTTTTTCTGTTTTTTTTAAAGTTTGCACTCATTGTAGACAGTGGAAAGTCGGGTATGCACCTATTTTATTTGTGGTCATTTTCTGAGCTGAGAAAGCATAAACACGCCTGTATTTGGCAAATGTGTGTGTGTCTTTCCCATTTTAAAGAGTAACAATGAAGAATAGGCCTTTTTTCTGACATTATGACAAAGCAGTTAAAAGAGCTTCCAATTTAGACTTGAGTCAAAGTTGGGTCACAAAAATAAGACTTCACCGTTGACACGGACCCGTGCTACAAAAACGTAAACCTCGGCTTGTGAAGAGTCATTATCGCATGTAATCAGAGGTAAAATGAAGCCATCATTTGAGCAAATGATTAAAGTTTTCCTCTCTTTGCTGCTGCAGTGTGAACAAATAATTTGTTTTGATGAGAACAACGATAGTTCTCAACAGCATATTCCGGTATTAAAAGCAGCTTCCAATGTATACTGTGTTTTTATTAGTACAGGTAGAGTTTGCCAGCTTTGAGCAAACTCTTCATCATGAAGGACTGTCCTTTTAGATTCAGCCCTTCTCCAGTACACCTGAATCAAATGAATGGCTCGTTACATGCTGAGCTGAGTGACTGCTAACGAGGGAATTTAGCAATTTGATGCAGGGATGCGTCTGAAAACTAGCAAGTCGCTTGACAACTTGAGCACCACAGCTGTACAACAAGGAAGCAACTAACATCCACTCTGACACATAGCAGCATATTCTCCGCTCAATGTTGTGTTTAATTTATTAACCTATAAAGTTTGGGGTCTGCAGGTCATTAATGGCCCATGACTATCTGTTCGTGTTTGTTGTGGTAAACGCGATCCCGCCGTGGTCTATTAACCTGAACCCTTCACAACAAAACAACTTTTACTCACCCAAAGCATCTTCTTCCACTGATAAGCCAGCCTCATCGTAAAGTCACTTTGGGCTCTTCCAAATGCAACCACAAATCATAATAAACATCAAATTAACATTGCATAAGGAAGAATTAGTTAAGAAAAACCTGTGAGCAAACAACAGTTATGTTCGACGTCTTCTCAACAACAAAGCACCTTTTTATAACGAGGCTAGAGGGTGAATTGTTCCTTTAAATGAGGCCAAGGATTTTCATTTACTTCACAATGAGCCTCAAATAAATGAGATATCTGTGCCTCCTAATGACAGCACTGTGTGCCAGTTTCCTTGATTTTGAATACGTAACAACACTTTCTGTCTTGCTACACAGCACAGAGTAGTGTGCAAAAGTCTTGAGTCACTCATCAAGACAAGCTGTCTATTTCCTTCTTCAGTCCATTTTTGGAAAGGGTTTTTCAAAGACACATTGTAGACTATGCTTTGGTACATTTAGATGAGAAACGAGGAAAACATAAATACAAATAAATGATTTTAAAAAACTATAAAGAAAAAAGAAAGCCTTATTTTATCTATATGATTACTTTAAAGATGGTCTGCTTAGCAGCAAAACATAAAGATCTTATAGTTGGTTTAAAACTTTTGCACAGCACTGTCTCGCATCCATGTCCTGTGCACACGAAATTGTATGAACATATCCTGAAGACACATATTTTCAGCAAACCTCCGATATATACACACCCTAAAACTGGAAATGACCAAAGTTTTAATTTGTTGCAATTCAAGGAGTAACAAGAATTCAAACCCTTTATTTTGAAAATAAAAATGCATGCTGATTTACATCAAAAGTTTAAGATTAATAAGTGATAACTAATGGCAGTTTGTATTTAAGCAAACAAAAATGTTATTTTTAGTGCCACTTTAGCAACCTGTAGTGGACTTTTGATCATCATTATGTGTAATTTAATGGCGGAAAAACAACATAAAATATTACAGTGCATCGACGTTTTGTTCACTAGCTTTTTAGAAATGTTTTCATTCACTTAGTTTGCATCTGTAATGTTTACCTCTGTATACTTTGTCAGGAGTAAGGCATCATAATTCAAAAGGCTGTGTTTTATTACTGAAAAATTAACCCTTGAGGGTTTAGGAATGATGACAGTAAAAGTTCCCCACATGTTGTTAATCGCTTCATTATCAGTCGGTGCTGTTTGGGTGAAAGCTGCTGGGAAATGCCCCCGGGGGAAAGGTAATCGATAGAGGTTTATGGGGTACATTTTGTCTGAGCGGTTCGACTAAATTATTTTAAGCGTTGTTCTGCTGGTGATGGGTGAATCATCCCTGCACAGATCCATCACCAGCAGTATATTCTGCATTAATGAGCTCCTCATCAACATAAATGTTCACCGCTGATGCATCTGCTCTCTTAACCCGAGCGTAGCCAGGGATGGAAGATGTTAAAAAGATGCTGGCTTGTTGTCTGGCTAATAGCGCGGAGCAAAGGTGTGACTCATTGTGCTTGCACCACTAAACTGTTTGTTGTCTGAACACAGTCAGAGCAAAACCATATCATGTCGACATTGTCAGAATATCTAAAAAAAATAAAATAAAAAATCTGTTTTGCACTCGTTTGTTGATGATGGTCCCTCTTCTGTTTGTTTTTGTTTTATTTAACGCCCCCGCTCTCCAACTACAGTTTTAAAAAAAAGAGGAAAGAATGCTCGCCCCATAATTAGAACTAAAAGCATTTCATGCTCGCAGAGCACCCACGACAGAGTGTGCAGAGGGAGACAAAGACAGACAGGCAGAGCTGGGACTGGCGTATGCCATGGATGTGAAGAGATCCTCCTGAGGAGGTGGAGGGATGGAAGGAGGCAGAGGCACATTGAAGCAGATGCAGAGAAATGTGAGAGGGTGTCAGTGAGACTGGTGATGACGCGCTCATGGCTGCGGAGAGCTGGCGAGGCCGCGGCCCTGGCTCTGACTCACCTCATCCCCACGGGGCCTCCTGGTTGACGTCACTCAGTGTGCGCTGTGGCATTTCTCTGCTTCAACTTCTTTGTGTGCAGCAGCCACACTTGAGCCTTTTCTCATATCAGAGATTCTGAAAATACATCTATCTATCTATCTATCTATCTATCTATCTATCTATCTATCTATCTATCTATCTATCTATACTTTTCTTTCCTAATCCTTGAAAAAAACAATCTCCTTTTGCTTCCCCAGTTTTCTTTTCCTCCTTCAGTTACATTCACATTTTAGGTGGGGCAGGTGAGAAAAACATCCACCTGCATCATCCATTGTGATCTCTCCAGTCACTCAGGCTGTTGGTCATGAGTGAAAATGAAACATTTTCACGATGTAAACACCAATAAGCAGCGTTTGCTTATGTATCATCTGCTGGGATAAGATTCTCAAAACTGAGAGGAAAAGATGAAATGTTAAAGAAATCAAAATAAATTTGGATAGAACTGTGTTTATTTTAGATCATATTTGCTTGCTGAGTTTTGGCATATGTATATGTAGAGTACCATCTTCCCATGTCTATACGCCTGTTTAAACTGTGGATTTTTGGTGACAGTGTTTCTTCATAAAGGACGTGGAAATATCGCCAAATATTCATCAGACATAATTGCCTTTTTGTGGTTTATAATATCCGGTGTCAGCGGTGTGGAAGGCAGTGGCGCCAACAGCACCATAAACTGGTGTTGTGTAAATTAGTTTAAGTGACACTTGGTGCTGGACAGGAAAGACAGGACCATCTGACTAATCCGGGTAATTACTGTGATTGTCGTTATTAGTTTGTTATACAGCATCACTGATGAAAGTGTAAATGGTAGCAAAGCTACGGTCATCAAGCATCAATAAAGGACATAATGTGTGCTGGTAAACATAGTGATTTGCAATAGTTGTGTTTGTTTTGTTCAAATATAAATGACTGGCACCGACTTTAACTCTTTCCTGCGTGAATCATGTTTTCCTCTCTCAGCCTTTTCACGTGCGTTTTTAATCATTTTTAGGTAGACACAAAAAAAAATGTTAAAACTTTAACTTTCTAAGTTGCTTTCTATAACTTTAAAAAGGACTGGCAAAACATTCCCGAAGAGCTCTGTCCGACTTTCTTTATGACCTTGCAGACTGAAACACTAGTGCAGTCCAGATTAGTGGTTTATAAGAAGAAGAACCGTATAGTCACTGTAGTATTTAATTATCTCCAAGCTAACCAACCAGCGGTGCTGGTTGGTTATTTAAAAATAAATCATATTTTTATTGGTGGACTGTACCTTGTTTATTCTACTTACTTCCTGTCTTTCCTTCACTCTTCAGCTGCTTTATGTTCTGTTGGGATTTCTTTTGTCTTTACTATTCCCGGTCAGTTCAGGGATCTCACAGTCCAGTCCGGAGACCAGAGGTCTTGCACCTTTTTAGAACAACCCAGAACCAAATGGTCAAATTACTTCCTCATCATGCATTCAGCAGAACGCTGATAAAACTGGAGCTGCTTCCAACCTAAATAAAAAACAAGCATATTCTTCCAATGACAGCAGAATGTTAAATGTACATTCGTATCATAAATGTGTTGGTTGTGTAACTGGGCCAAATGTATACGTTAACCTTGGCACCAACCGTTGAGTGTGAAAACAAAACACGTTATATTTTTGTCCTCAACAACCCGACACATGCCACGGCTTCATCTGTGCAAAACCTTAAAACGCAGCCAACTGTATCCAGTGTTTCTTGTTTTAGACATTGTATGAAACACTGAACACACTAAAAACATGCAGAAACAACTGATTAAAGCAGTACCTTTATATTCATCTTTTTTATGCACTGATTAAATGATCATTTTTGTCAGATATTGGTTTAACATAGGGCAAAAAGGGCTCCAGACGTTCAAATTATTGCCCGTATTTCAAAAAGACCTCGTCAATGAGATCCCAGTTGGTGTTCCCTGGTTATCATCATTAGGTCATGAAATGACCAAACTATCACCACAGATAAGAGTCATTGATGTGTGAGTGAATAACAAAGTCCCGTGTTTACACTGCCGCTGCAATTTCCTCGAGCCAACAGTGCATGCGCTGATAACCATAAAAAGAGAAGGTGCCCATTGAAGGCCTGAGTGATGGTGTCCCGTGTTCCTGAGTAAATTAAACTGGAACAAACTCTATCATTTTAACCCCAGGGTGACTGTTCAGCATGTGACCTCTGTTTCACTGTCGTTGTGGAGAGTGGAGCCTCTCTAAGAGCCAAATGGACGACTGCTGGGAATATTGCAGGCTTGCACTCAGGCAGGCAATTTTCACCACGTTGGAATAATGGCAGCAAATGGAGAGGAGGAAAGATTTACTCATACACGGCACACCTACTTGGAGGGTGGTGATTTTACTCTGCTCTCACGCCGTCCAATGTTTCGGCTCATCGGTGTCGTTTTTAGACTTCGAAATCATTTGAAATTAGCCTAAAAACTGCAGAGACACAAGCACATCTGTTGACGTTCAAAAGGAGTGGTCTTACTTGAAGAGAAAAATTAGGAAGAAGTGTTTCAAACAGCAAAAGATACATAAAATATTGTATTCATATCTTGTCGTTTATTATTTTTTAACTCTCTCCCAATCTCAAAAGGCACAACAGCTGGATAAAACAGGCTATCAGATCAATATAGACAATATCTTTCCTTGAATTTATATGCTTCACACCTTTAAAGTGTCTGTAATGTCACTTTCAATATGAAGCACGTCATATTTGCTTCAGAGTATTAAGATTTTATTCTTTAGAGAAATGTAATTGAGAACAGGAGTGTAAAATTTTACATTCCACTGCTTTAAAAAAAAAAAAAAAATTAAAACAAAAATTTTAGACACCTACAGAATTGTCAAACTAGGACGGAGAAATATTAAACCAGCATTTATTCAGCATATCTCAAAGTTATTACTGAGGAAGATGAGGAGCAATGATGAGAACATTTATATGACTGGTAGGCGACACGAGGAAGTTCAGCAGGAGCCACAACAATGTGAAGACAACCTGCCGAGCAGCAGAGGGACCAGCTGCCTCTGCAACTCAGATTGGGATGTTTTAGGTAATCCATTGTGATTTTTTTTTTAGGTAAAAAGAGCTGACCATTTTGTAGATGACGAATTTACAGCTGGTTCCTAAATCCTGGGAGTTACTGCTTTTGTCATTTATTAGCTGAATTAAAAAAAAAAATGTTGAGTGTGGAAAAGAAGGGTTCATTTCCAGCTTCACAAGCAGATGGTAAGTTTAAGCATCAGGTTGGGTTGATCCTTAAAATTTTCCCAGATGGCAGTTTATGAGAACAAGGTCAAGCAGCAGACATTACGGACAACAGATTCTCAGACCAGTAGAGGGCATGACCAAGATGATTACCAACTAACTGGATGCTCCCTCGTTAGATATCTACTTTAGCATCTTAAAAACTTTCATCCCTAATTTGAAAAATATTGAACAGGAGTAAGATTTATTTATTTATTTATTTTAAAGTGGAAATTTCCTCCTTAATAGATACGATAAGAGGGAAACTGGTCAGGGAGTTTACCAGAGTCTGACACTCAAGGAGCTCGTAGAGGACTATGGCAAATGTTTCAAGTTTTACGTGTGTGGGGTTGGTTGGACCCCATTTCTACATACTGTGGCTAGGCCTGTTCTATGTGTGACAATAATCATCTGCTTTATCCATCTGCAAAGAAGCGTTGCTGTGAAGCAGAATCAGCGCCTAAATATCCTTTTGGGTTAAAGTGGTCTGATAAAACCAAATTTCAACTTTGGACCACAAAAGCAAAAAGTATATTTGACACTAAAAACACCTTACCTACTGCAAAACCTGGTTGTGAGCTGAAATTTCTCTTTTTCTTTTCAGGTGGAAGTAGGGGGGTCTTTGATATCGCTGTATGCATGCAAGTGGTTTAAGGACCCAAATGCAGGCATGAGGGAGGCAATCCAAAAGCAAAAAACCCCATAAATAAGTCAAGCAAAAGAAAATCAGAAGATTTTTATTACATTAATTGCACAAGACAAAAGAAAAAGAATGGCTTCAGGGAGATTACGGGTAGCCAGCTGAAAGAAAATAGGATGTGTAAATTCTGGAAAGACGACATGATGAGACAGGCGTGCAGTAACTCTCACCTGTTTCTCATCAGTACAGGTGAGCACACCTGTAATTTGTCACTGTGATAAATTGCAACTGTGCAAACAACAGAACCTTTGGAGAATCCAAAGGAAAATCCTAAAAAGTCAAACGAGACTCAAACAAAAGCACAAAAGTTTTCAATTCACCAAAATGCAAAAAATTAAAAAATAAAGAAAAAAAAGTTCAATAAAGTAAAATGCAAGCTTTGTTAGTTAGTGACCACATGACATATTGTCCAGTGAGAGTAAAGCTGTGACCTGATTAGGCCTGAAGCGGAAGAGACTTCAGAAATCCTTCTCAGTTGATTTTAAAAATAAAAACTTTAGTTAACCGAAGCACAGTAGTGGACTGGACTGTAACGTCACAATAACTTCTTTTTTTTTTGTCACACTGCAATAAGCTACCCACGAGACCTGCAGGTCTCGCAAACAATATTCAAACGGCTCCAAACTCTGCGCATTGCTGTGAAAGATCCCTTTATAGCAGCTGGAGAAGCTGAGATGGGCAGGTGGCTGGAGAGGGAGGGAAGATGTGGCCTGAATGAGCTTTCTGTTTTCTGAAATTCAAACGCTTTTCTGTCTGTCAGAGGGAGAGTCACAGAATGACGCATGTCTCTTTCTTTACACTGAGAGTTAATGGTCACTGCGCTTCACTCCCTTCTGTCTGCCACAAGTGGAGAAATAACAGAATACTACCGTCAGGGCAGGATGAATATCCAGAGGAAGTGCGTCGTCATTCATTTTGCGAGAGTGTTGAAACACTGCCTCATCCTTTAGCCCACTAGACATTTCTCTCCAAGCAGCTGCCTTTTTGTTTTGTCTCATTATATTAAATCTCCTCCGGTTATCTTTTTGAGTTTTATTCTCTAAACAGCTGTGTCATACAAATCTATTTTAATAATTTCTAAATAGCATACAGTGACTGTGCCGAATAACAAAGAAAGCGAAAATACAACTGGAGTCCCAGTTGGTTGGATTGTAGCAAGCTGACAGTGGGTGCAACCACAAAGCTTGCAGATGCAGTTCAGGACTTTATGCAGATTAATGGGATTGTAACAAAACTGAAAATGTCACGTGATTTTTGGTTGTCATATTGTTACTGCATGGGCCAGTAGCCGCTTGATGAAAGTACTAGTCCTTATCATCTATTTCCAGTTTGGAGAATACTATAGTAACGAAGCAAGAGCGCTAGCGAAAAATGCATTTTATCCCAAGCCGGTTTTTTCTGCCCATAAAATGGTAACTTTGAACCCCAACGTCAATTAAATTCAGATCTGTTGCAGTTACTGAAAATTTAAGAGCCTGGTGGCCACTGTAAATGTGATGCTTCAAATGAAATTAACTTTAAAAGGTCTACAAACTTTTCAGTCTAACCTCAAACATGTAAATTCCCAATGCACATAGCTGGAGGATTGTTACTTGTACCGTCTTATTGACTGCCGGGGTTTTATTCGTTTTAGTCACGGCAAACTAATTTTATCTCAGAGTCATTATATAATTTCATTTGGTTAGCTTGATCCCCTTTAATTATGCCTACTTCAAAATGGCTCGCTTTGAAGCTTCTCCTAACCTAACTTTGTGGCACATTATAGTAAAATGAACTGTATCACACAGTAATTTTCAGCATTAATTGCAGGTACCTGTGACAGGACTCCAGCTCACTAACTGTCACTCAGTAATGGCTTCCTTTGGCTTTTATTGCAGATTTGTTCAAAACATTTTTGAAAGCTTGCTAATCATTTTTGAAAATATTCAGGTTATTTCCCTAGTTAACATTTTTAATGTAATAAAACCTTGGGAAGCAACTGTAACATACGACAAAATCGAGGTGACACTTTTTTCCGAGTCATAAAATGGTTGCAGTTCTAAGAATTGGCTTGTGCTAGGAAGAAAACTAATCAAAGGAGCAGACAGACAGTTAGCTGGCAAAATGAAATTGTTGTTTATTTACCGATTATTCTGTGTGAAACCATCACCCTGGGCATTACTAGTAAATCATTAACGAGCTGAATACTGATTTATTGTTACAGTTGGCAATAAAATTATTGAACCGCAAAATAAGTATACTGACAAAAGGTAAAACTGTTTGGATTTGAAGTTAACAACTGAGAATTTAAACAGGTAAATAAGCAAAGATTAAATATAAATCCAACACAATTTTGTACAACGCCCATAACAATACATATTTGCAAATCAGGTATCTTGTTTAAAAACATCCAATCTCTCCCCATGTGCCTTCAAACATTTGATTGATTCACTAGATAAAGAAAATTTAGAAGGTAAAAAAAAATATTTTATTTATTCATATTATTTGAAGTATGGTAAGCTGCCATCTCTTAAAGTGATGGCATTATGATCACTTCAGTTTGTGTTCTTCATGAACGAACAACGGCTTCATCACATGTAGCATAAAACTAATTATAAGAGATTTGATTATCTCTCTCAAAGTAAGTAATTTCAAAAACAATTTCCATACAATTGTAATAATTGCGCTGGAACAAACTGCACAATTTGACACATTTAGAAGATGGGTTGAAACACAGCCTTCCATTTAATATTAGCCTCATTTATGACCTTTTGGTGGACAACCTCACATATTCGGTGTAAAGGGGGGGAAAAAAATCCTGTTTTGTTCTCATGTGCGATGCACATATCTACATTAAAGTGACAAATAGCACAAAGCAACATTGTCCTATGTTCCCTGTACAGCAAGAAGAGGCTGAAAATTGACTTTATTATCTATGATACATGAAGACTGGATACATATGAGGCTCGGTGCATTTCAAAAACGTGATTGTGCAACAGCTGCCAATAGTTTTGTTACATGTAGTCAATTTATGGATTGATCTGAGGATTTAATAATAGCATCACCTTACATTTTATTTACTGTTATCTCTCCCTTATCTGTTTCCATGGTGACCGAGAATCACAGTAATAGATGATTACGCAGGAACAAACTGAGGGCAAGAATCTCAGTTATTATCATCTTCTTCATCAAGCAACAAGTCCCGGTGATTTCTACGCAAAAGTGGTTTTAATACAAAGAGAAAAAAAGAGGATTTTATTTTGACTCAGAAACTTGATACACACATGGGCGTGTTTGGTCACGAGCAAATCATTGCATCTAGGTAGAACAATCAGATTGTACAGCAAAAAAAAAAAAAAAAAGAGACCAAGGAGCCAGGCATAATGAGCATACATTTCTTTGAAATGATGTCTATTTTTCCCCACTGCAAATGGTACCACAATCAAGCTTCATTTAGAGCTTATAATGCCATTTGATGCATTAGCAAGGCATCCGGTGTGTGTAGTGGCTTGCTTTTTTTTTTTTTTTGACTTACTGTCTGATGATCCAGCAACTTCCTGTAAAAAATATTACTTCACTCATATGTTACTGGCCCTGCCCTTTTGTGTCACGTAAAGTGACACAAATGAAGTCATTTATTTTCCCGTCACTGCGTGCAAAACACATTAGATGGAAATCAAGTGACTCCTCCAGGGTGCCTAACTTTTGTCTTAACATTGAATCTGGAAGTGAACTTCAAAAGGTAACTAAAGACAGTTCAAACAACTAGCAAAACTGATCGAACAGCAGGATTAACAAGGTCAATTTACAAATAGTTTAGTATTCCTACATTTGAACTGCAGTGATCTGCTTTTTGCAAAAACATACAGCGAGGCGTGCGACATTGTGCTACTGAAATAAGAGGAAAATATGCAACTTAGAAATACATCTTCATTGCCTCAAATAGTCCCTTTCCAGATGGTGCAAATTACGTTTGTCATGCGCATTAATGCACATATGCTGGCTCTCAAGTGTCAGCTCATAACAAGCTGGATTTCGCTGTCATCACCTGAGACAGATTTGTGCCAGCTGTCTGAAATAATAAAATTTGGTTGCAAACAGCATTTTTAATCACCTACATGCCAAAACGTACTGTTCACAACAGCAGCTGTTATAGGATTTAAATTAAATATTTGACATAAGCTATGTTTGTGACCTTGTTTGTTTCTTAAGAACGCTCCAGCCTTCAGAAGTTGGCTTAGACACTCATGGGAGTCATGTGTGACTGTATCACGGTTTTCCAAATACATCAATTCATACATTTCTACAAATACTAAAAAAATATAAGTAATATAACCTAACAAAACGGAAGAAAGGACATTTTAAGAAATATTTATAAAACGCAATACAAAAATGAAATTTCTGGTGAAGAATCAATACGGACACCTTCATTTATTCTTACTTAAAACCAATTTTTCTTGTTAGAATTACCTAAGTGAAATAATTTCTATTTGCTAAAAATCAAACATAGTAGTGCTTCTTTGAGGGATATATACATTTTTATTCAGAGTTTACTCTAAAGATAAAAATTGGCTTTACAGTAAAATACATAATGGACCTCTTATTTCCCTGGGGCTCTAAATGCAACAAAACAATCTGGCTTCTTATTGGCCGCATTGTGATTGATCAGTGTCTTATGCCTAACTCGAGCAAATACAGAGGACAGCTGAGTTTGTATTCAGAGAGTCGTAAAATACATAAAACTAAATTACAAATAAATTAGTTTTCTGCAGTTGAACATACTGTAATTTCACAATGTTACCGTTTTTTTTTTTTTTTTTTTTCGTTCCCCCCCACACCCCCAAAAAAAAAATAATTAAAGGTAAGAGAGATTCTCATAGAGGTTTTTGCTGAATAACTGGCATAAAAAAAAGAAAATCTAAAGTATGATCCACACCACACAGCATAACATTGTGCTGCGGTCATGACCAAGAACTGGACAGAATATAAATCAAATAACTCAACTAAAGTCCTACAAAACATTTTTGAAATGCCATCAGAAAGCCTGCAGATTTAACAACCAAGGCCAGTTTCAAAACTGGAAGAATGTTTAGCTGTACTGAATACACAAATGAAGAAATGAAGGATGAATCGAGACTGATTCGCAGACTGTGTCTTGGCATCTAACACTTTGAGCAGCTGTACAGGTGCATCTATGTGAACATTGTTTCTGTAATTAAATCAAAAAGGTGAAAATTATGATATAAAGATAAATTTTCTACACAATGACTTACTTTAGATGCATATTGGTTATTATTGCTTATAGGTAACAAATGCCCCAAAACTAACTTTTTCAAAGTAGGAAAAAAATAAATAGGTGTTAATGTTCTATGTATAAATTCATGTATAGTTTCTACATAATACACTGTTGAGGCTCATTTTGCATTAATTGCTGCATCAATGTGACGTTGCATGAAGGTGTGTGGCCCATAGTGGTGGGGAAGAGGTTTTGGAAGCCCAGGCTGCTTCAGCTTGTCTCATCTTTGTCCATGCCCATTATCTCGTGGTGTAAAACCCCACAATGAAGCCACAGCTTCATTGTGGGGTTTTACACCACGAGATAATGGGCATTAAAACAGGTATATTGCTACTTTTGTCAGGGTGGGAAATACTAAATCTTGATTGAAAACCCAATTAACATTTCTATGTCCATAGACGGAGGCCCTTAACAAAAAGGATCAAAACTGAAATCATTACCTGCTGTGGAAACCTGGATTTTGAAAGTTACACTTTTCATAATATGCTGAAAGTGGTTGAAGGATGAAATCTTGTTTATTAGCCATTGTCTCCTTTATAGAGCTTCATCCTCGCAGCTTTTTGAAGCTCAGCAAACACTCTACTTCTGCGAAGAAAGAAAAAGATCAAATGTCCTAACATATACCGAGTTTTACATCCACTGATGTCACCGGGAAGGGGCGTAGAAAACTCCCAATACAGCTTAATTTCAAAGTAGATTAAACAACAGGATATAAATTTAGATGCACTTGAGTATTACTTGCACCACTTAGTTTCCAAGGTAACTGCAAGGGTATATTTAGAGAGCACAAAACTGAGAAAAAAGACAAAAGTGTTAATAATCTTGATGAAGCAATTACAATTAGTCAAAGTTAAATAGTAAAGATCAAAACACCTCATCTGCTTACAGTTGAAGGTGAGAGAATGCTCAAGAACAACCACCCAGCTCATTCAGCACCACTTCTGACACTTGCGTCATTCAGTATTTAGTGGCATTACTGATTCATATGGTGCAGTAGAGGTTGCACTTGAGCTACTCATCAAGGGAGGTTCAGGGAAAATACAGACGTCAATGAAAAAAATATATATTCCTGTGCTGGTTTTACATATTAAGCTTCTGGGCAGCAACAACTTCAGGTGCCATCGTACGTAGCTTGGACTTGTTGTAAACATGCACAATTGTAATCTGGAAATTAGATAGCTTTTTGACATTTTTATTTTGAGCTGTTAGGCAGCAGAAACAACAACCAAATCCTTGACAATTATTATAGTGACACTTAAAGGACATAGCAGAAAAAGTCTGCTGATACATTGTAAAATCTCTCTTTTTTTGGCTTTTCTCAGGACCTTTAAAGATATTACAAACAATAAAACATTCAATAGGAAAGAAACAACAAAAACTGGCAACATCCTCAGTTTTGTTCATATTGTTCAGACAAATAAACTGTTGGGGTCAACTACACCAAAAAGCCTGGAAGTCATACGTCTTTGCTGTCTTGAAGTAGTAAACAACTTTAAAACATGATGCTCAAGTCAAAATCAGTCTCGAAGAATACTACCAAAAGACACATTTGAACAGAGGTTAAGAACTTTTACTTAAATATGAAAACTAATTAATGAATGAAATCAAACCAGGATGATGACAAAAATCTGTCAACTTTGGCAGCATTATGACCAAATCATCTACTGTAAAAACAAAAATGGCACTCGGTTGTTTCTCCTCAATCAAATCTTTTCCAAAATAAATTGCTTGGTTTGCAAAAGCTACCTCGGTTTCCACAAACGAATATTAGACTAATAATATATATATATATATAAAAAACAAAAAAACGTTGCAACACAGCTCTCTGCTGGGCCACACACACACGAAACTAAAGATTTCATTGGTAGCAGGAAACAGATTTGTGAAGACCAACAAACTAAAGTGTTGAAGCCTCCATGTTTGGAAATTTAGAGTGATGAGAACATTCAATTAAAAAAAGTCAAATGAGAAACAGTTTAATGACACAAGCTTACTGCTTCTTAACTTCAGTGTCAACAATAACACTGCAAATTCTGACTTTAATTTTAAAAATGGAGTTTGTGATGTTTATTACGATTATTGTGTCTTAAGATTGCCAACTTGTGTTTATAAAAAAAAGGTAACACTTTATTTGAAGGGGGTTGAATAAGACTGACATGACACTGTCATAAACATGACATAACACCTGTCATGAACATGAGTAAGCCTTCATGAATATTTATGACTGTTGTCATAAAGTATTATTTGGTAAATTATGACACTTTTAATACAAAGTTGACATTATTCAAAATGTCTTTGTTATGACAACTTGACATTAACCAAGAAATCATTACTGTTTAAACTTTACCTTTAATAACATAAAGTTACCTAATTTTTAAAGTGCAATCAGTAATACTTTTATAACAAATTTATATCAATAATGATTTATTGTTTAATGTCAAGTTGTCATAACAAAGACATTTTGAATCATCTCAACTTTGTATTAAAAGTGTCATAATTTACCGAATGACGCTTTATGACAACAGTCATAAATATTCATGAAGACTTTTTGATTTTCATGACAGGTGTTATGTCATGTTTATGACAGTGTCATGTCAGCCTTATTCACCCCCCTTCAAATAAAGTGTTACCAAAAAAAAAAAAAAATAATTATGGTTTATAACTCTATTGAAAAGTGTGGATCTGTTGCAGCAGAAATGCTTACCAGCTTTGGACTTAGGACTTTTTTAGGTAGTCTTTACTTAAACACTGTTGTTGCCATTCACTAATGACTTCACTGCAGACATGCAAAGTGATGTACTCTAATGAAAAGACATACATCTTCTGCAAAAAGTCTGCTGTGAAGCTTAACATGAGAATGTTTGTATCAAATAAATATAAAGACATGATGAACTGACTGAGAAATATATTTGAAGGAATTTTACGAGGATCAGGTTTTGGCTTTTATTCCTTTTCTTAAAAAACTAGATTACAAAAATGAAGCATGTTGTTGCCTTGCATTAATTCTCACTTGATGCAAAAGCTCAGATACTGTCACCTTTTTTCTGTTACCAAATGGTCCGAAAGCTGTTACACATTTCAGTTCAAAGACAAACCACTTCACTGCTTCACTAGGCAACAAACTCAGATATGTGTGCAGTATTGTGTTCACAGTAAAAAAGAGATGAAATTTTCATTATGAAATACAATTTTTTTTTTCCATGATCGTTCGAAAGCTACCTCCGTAGAGCTATCCGGAGTTTAGCAGATCGTCCACGAGGATTCTCTCTCACGTCGTCTTTTTCTGGACTGACCACTTTTCTTTTTACAGGAAACCAGTAAGAACTTTTGTTACGTTCACTGCTCTCATCCACCAGTTTTTTCTTTCTGCTGCCTTGCTTGTTTTGGCTAAAGTGGTATCGATCCAAGTTAGACAAGTCATGCCCCTGCAGGAAACGTTTGACCAGTCTGTCCTCCAACGAATGAAACGTGATCACGCAGAGCCTTCCTCCAGGTTTCAGCGCAGACTGGGCCACGCAGAGCCCCTTGTGCAATTCATTCAACTCATCGTTCACAAAGATCCGCAGGGCCTGGAACGTCTTAGTTGCAATGTGGGCACGGCGTTGAAGACGGTCTTTACGTGCGTAGAGAACGCTGGGAGGAAAAGCTCCTAAAAGAAAATATAATAAAACAGTCAAGGTAAGTCCATTTGGCATCAGATGGATATGAGGAGTTCGAAGGATTTTCTGTGTTGTAATTTAGGACCAATTTAATCAGTTAACAAGACACGGCAAGCATTTGGGAATCACTTTGTTGGTGTTAATGTTTGTTTTCTATTATGCGTTCAAAAAAGATTCTGTCTCAAAGGTCAAGTATTAGCATATTTCTGAGCGAAGAAATATAAAGATCTTGAAAGTACAGAAACAGTTAAACCACAATAATTTTTTTCACCATTATATTTCAAAACAGACAAGCAATTTTAAAACACAATATTCTGATAGAAACACAATCTTTGAACGATGTTCTTCAGACCAGATATACAGTATTGTTTAGATCCTGTCTCTTTGAAACGCTGCAAACACATTATTTTCTTTTTAAAAAAAAACTTTATAAAGAAAATATTTTAAATGTATAGCTGCTTACTGGAAAAACAAAAAAGGAGACAGTAAGCATTTCTGCTGCAAAGATTCTGCAGGAAAAGAGAGAGAGCATCATAAGAGAAAACAGACAGAATATTTTTCCTGACCCTCCAACAACAGTCTCTCTCTTGGAAGCAATTTTTTGATCCATGATTATGACCATAACGGTTTCTTTAAGAGAAGGAACAACCAAAATGTGAGTTGATTATAGAGCATAATCAAAGAGTAAACGGCCATATCACTGAGGCATTTGAGAGTGTCAAACTCTTTATAAGTAGCTTAAAACGGAGACTTACTAGAGACTTGCACAATTACTACATCACTCATGAATAAAATGGAAGTGCCGAAGCCTATGCATCACAGCAGCTAAAGCAACACTCCTGGTTAAAACTGTAGCAGAAATGATCTGAAAGCTGTTATATTCTTTTTGATTTTTTCACAAGCAATCTTTGGTCATTGTTATGAATAACAAGCAAACAGGACGAGTCACAAACCATTTTAAAAACCCTGCACAGGGTGCTGGTTTGCTATGTTTCCAAGGGAGTGCTCTGAGAAAATGTTACTCCTAACTCTTCACTGCATTGATGCCCAAGTTTTATCTTCCAAACATAACATGAATGCATTGCTATGCAACGTTTCGCTGTGCTATTGCGTTGAGCTACAAGCCCAAACACAACACAAAAAGGAAAGTCTGAAAAGTGACGGTATACCTCTTTTAAGTATTTTTCATAGATTAAACCGATTAAAGCAGAACTAACAGGCTACATGTGGCACAGTGCCCAAAAATCTCAATTTACTTTAACTGTCTGTTACATGTTGACACAACATTTTATTCTTTAAGTTAAGGGGCCTCTTTTGTGCTTAAATCATTCAAAGGCTATTGGTAAACGGCCAAAAACCAGGAACGAGAAGATTTGATTGTTCTGCAGAGACTTGTCATTCCAAAACATGTTCATGTCCAAAGAAAGCTTTGAAAGACCCTCAGGGAGTCTTGGAAACTATTGCTCAAGAGCATTAAAAAAAAAAAATTACAAGACAATCTGACTCTTTTGAAACAAAATATAAAGAAATGACAGATGGGTAAATACGTCTGCTCAGTACTGTACACCATTCTTTCACTGAAAAAAAAAACCCACAAATAACAGCTTGATTTATATCATTAACACAAGACTGATCGGTTCAGAGAAAATACGTCACAGCAATAAAAAAAACAGCTTATTAAAGGATATAAACAAGCCAAAGTTAGGAGTGAAGAGGGAGCTGCAGTTGGACTGAGCGGCAGGTCCATTAGAGGCACTGTGTGGAGCAGATGGAGGGTGGAGATGGTGTTGTTATTGCTTATGTGTCACTAATTATGTGTCACTGTCACATTCAAGTTAAACTGTAGAATAATATAATTTGTCCTCCTGTTCACAACAAAAAAAATGTAAAGATGTAAAGAATTTTGCAGTTTTTATCTCCAGCTAGAACGGTCACAGGAAGGAGATGTTTTCATGCAAGTTTTTAAGTCAAAACTAAAGAAAGTAAGAAATGTGTAAAGTTAATCTTGTCCAACCCGTGACAACTGCACACAGAAAACAAAAGAACAATTAGGCACTTACACAGATCCAAAGAGATAGAGCAACAAATAGAGAAGTGAGGGATGTGGCATTTCTCTCCTCCTGCACTGAACAGTCCAAGGTGTGACTCACGCTGCAATCAATACAATGCCTGCACAGCAAGGACCAGCTCTGGTCTAGCTTAACCAAGCCATGCACTCTTTCTCTAATTCACCTTTGAAAGGTCCTGCAGGCAGCTCTATGGTGGTAGGAAGAGATTACAAAAAGAGGAAACCTGCTGGTTAAGGATGAACCAAAACACGCTGAGCGTGTAACACAGAACTGCAGAATAAACCTCACACAGCTCTGTTTGTGCAGGTTTAGGCCTGTAGATGGTTGAAATGGTTAATGTTTTGAACAAGCCACAAAAAGGAATGTGTTCTTAGATGCTACAGTAGAATATGTAAAAAAATATGATTTATGTTTTCTGTCTTTGAACAAAAATTAAGGTTGAACTCAGCTCTGCACAAAATTAAATCACGTAAAGAGAAATGCTTTTTTTTAAATCTATTTTTTAATCAACATATGTGAAGTAATTAGCCCACCTGGTAAAATAAAAAAAGGATTTGGCATGAACCAAATTCAGCATTGGAGGAAACAAACATTTTTACCAACTGTGAATCATAACTATACACGTGTCATAGTTTGGCGATAATAAGTTGCAAAAGGGCCTAGCTAGCTCATCACCATAGAATCCACCTTAAATATGTATAAACACATAGCAGAACTAAATCCTTTAACATGACATTGACCCAAAACCTATGATTAAATCCACCAAGAGTTAGGTGAAAATTAAGGAAACATTAGGCCTGGGCAAAGTCAAAGTCCAGATTTTGATCTCACTGAAATGCAGTTGGGTAACTTGAAACAAGCTGTCCATGCACGCTCATATTCAATAAATTAGAATATGCATTTTAATAAGCTTTGCTTGTCAGATTAAGAGTACCTTATGAAAATAACCATCATTAAACATGCTATTCGTCAAATCAATATTTCTGTAAAAATGCTTTTCTTAAGTGCTCTGTTCCCATAAGAGGTAAGCAGAAAATCATCATAGTTAACATGACTTGAAAACATATGTCTGGGTGAAATTCATCCATTTTGTGTTTCTCTGAGCAAATTGCTGAAATAAATGAACAGAAACACCATTACCTTCAAACTCACCTCAAAGCAAAAGTTAGCAGGCTGACTGAACAAATCCATAATCAGCACCAAACAAAAGGCTTTCTACAGTAGCCCAACTAACTGTCATTTTCAAAATGATTTCAAATATTTGCAGTGCGTCTATACACCAATTTAACTTAACTAAGATTTCATTTAAAAAGTGTGGCAAAATATCCAGTTTGAATGAAATCTGGAGTTTGTTCATGAATTCACCCTAACGTCAGTAGAGGTGTATGTATAAATATTGCTCAAAAAAATAAAGGGAACATTTCACTTTAATTTTGTGTGTGGCTCCAAATCCAGGCTGCCATTGGTTAATAAATTTGATTTCCATTGATGATTTTTGTGTGATTTTGTTGTCAGCACATTCAACTTTGTACAGAACAAAGTATTCAATGAGAATATTTCATTCATTCAGATCTAGGATGTGTTATTTGAGTGTTCCCTTTAATTTTTTGAGCAGTGTATTTGAGTCTGCATATTTAATTTTGACTTTGCATAGATTATAGTAATAGAAAAAACTCCATAAAGTTCACATTTCTGCAGCTAACTTTCATTTTCAAAAGTCATTGAGGTCAATTGTTGTATTTGTTTATACCTCTTTTTCTACATGGTGGAAAAGTATAGCTTAAAAAAATCAGGAAAAGCACAAAATTATTTACATTTATACTAATGCTGAGCATAAACCTACTCTATAGTACAGCATGTGTGCAAAAAAATAGTTTCTATATGTTAGAAACATCAGAATAAAGAAGCAAACAAAGCTACTAGTCTGAAATGTGTGGAGGACAAAGGCAGGTCAATACCATCAGCCCATTGCTGATAAGACTCTGTTGGAGGCTTTGGCACCAGCATGTCTGTATGTATATCATTCATCATCCCCCTTGACGTGAGCCACTGGTTCTGTGGAAAATAACCATTTTTCTCTAAAATTTTCCTATTTCTTCCTTTTTTTACATGCTCTGATGATGTTAGGATAAGGCAGATGTGTGCTTTACTGCACACTAAAGGTTGATTTGTAATAATACAGAAGCACAGCACCACTTCCTTTGAAATCTTCAGTTTGAAACTTGGCAGGATGTTATAATATTAGCAGATTATATCAAACATAACATTTACACTTAAAATTCATGTTGCTCAGAGGAAGAAAAACATTAAAAAACTACCGTGCCAGTCATTTCTTTAGTAACTGCCTCATTCAAAATTAATAGACGTGTCGAAAGGTTTGACTGACAGAATTTATACCACAGATAAATCATTGGAAACCCCCTGACGTCTGGAACTGCTCTCCTGCCAGCATCTGGAATCATTAACTGTCCAGAGAAAAAAAAAAAAAAAAAAAAAAAAAAAAAAAAAAAAAGATGTAAAGCCAGTTTTTCTGCATCGGTGCAGTATGTTGTAGGTCAAAGCCTAAGTAAGAATTTATAGAGATAATAAAACAGAAAAGCAAGAACTAGTGTCTGAATTCACCTGTTCACCTTACTATGCTTGAATAAGCACATTCAAGAGTGTGATTAATACTTTACGTGAATTTTTTAAGTTAACAAGGCTGTTTTTTTATGTAAAAGAACATGAACAAAGCATGCATTCTGGCAACAACATTGAATGGTGTTGATGCCAGAATGAAAACCGTTGCTGCAAAGTGTTTACATGCTCAAAATATTCACTTGTTTATGCACTATGAACCTCACTAATTCACACCTCATGTTTTATCTTGTAATTTACATTTACAACTTGGACATGTTTAACAGTCTTGCTCTGATAGTGAAAGTTTTTACGTGCATTTTTTGAATCATTCAGTCAGAGAGACTTTAAAGACAAACCACGGGTCTCAGTGCAGAACAAAATGTGCAGTATCTCCTTATGCCTACTGGATCAAGTAGTTTGTTAAACATGCTGTGCAGGTTTTTTGTTGTTGTTTTTGATGTTTGTATTTATAAGACATCAGCCTTTTCTGCTCACCTTAAACTTATATTTAAAAGTTGAGAACTCCTGATTGGCTGAAAGCTTATGTCTTTTGTTGTCACTCATGGAATCAACCACAGTACAGGGCATTCAGAAGAGATACTTTTTTTGCCTGAGGAAAAACTCTTATGTCATACATTTTTTTTAATCTGGTTATGGTTCATTGCAACAAAGCTAAAAAAAAAAATTACTACAAAAAAAGGTAGCCTGGTAAAAACCAACCCCTTGTTCTATGTTTTGCTTCATACAAAGGGTCTGGACCCTTGGCTATTGATAAATGTTTGCTTACTGGAGGAGTGTAAGTTTTAAAGTAATTGAATCTGATTTTACATTTTACCCAGTCGCTACCATTTGGTGGTAATGTATGTGCACCAACTTGACTGAAGGAAGCTGCACTATGAAGGTTACCAGAAATTGAATGCGTTGTAATCAACCATCCCCCATTTCACACAGAGAAGTGGGTTCAGGTTGGCAATGTGTGCACCTCGGGGTGAGGTTTTGGTGGTGGAGTGGGTGTGTGGTGGTTGACAGTGATTGAGACAGCAATAGTCTGTGGATTGCTGGGTTGTCTAGCGTGATAAATATGAATATATAATGTAAATCTGAAAGCATGTTTCGTTTTTCTTTAACCCCCCTGTAGATTTAGTGCAACACTCAGGAGGAACGCGGCGGATGTCACGGTCGGACAGTGTGGAGGACGGGTGGGAGGTGTTCCATCAGACCGTCAGTTCCCAAAACCACACACACACACACAAAAAAAAAACAAAAAAAACTTGTAATGGGCGGACTGTGCACAGGGTAAAAATCTTGCTGGGTCCAAATGACCCCTTCTCGTTAGAGAATTTCACAATTATATGGTAATCTGTGTTGCTCAATTCCATAAAATATCGATAATAAAGTAATAATATTTGCGGTTGTATTGTGACATAATGTGAAAAAGTTCAAGAGGCATGTATGCATTGGCAAGCTGATATAATATAATCAGAAGAGCAACCGTTTATTGATAAATGATGGTGATATTAATTAATTTGCTCTCCAATGGAAAGTGTAACATATACCTCACGTATACAGACAAATACAGCTTCATGATTTGTTATGGGGTTGTACTGTTTTCCTAAAAACATCACTGTCACAGGTGGTCGAAGAGCTCCCCCTGGAACTTTCCTAAATCAAGATGTCTTGAATTGCTTCAAATAAACATCGATGTTAACTTGCCTCGCTCTTGAAAAGAGATCAAACAGCTGCTCTTACTCACACCTGTTCTCCCAGGGTGACACTGACGCATACGCCGCTCTGTTCAATAACTGCTGCAACGACATCTCGCATCTCAAATCCGGATTCATAAGGCTAAAGGGAAAAAATAAAAACAATCATTGAAGACAAATAGCTAAGCCCTTTTGTACGCACGAGTGTATCAATTGTTTGGGGACATGTGGGTGTTTGGATGTTTGTCAGGTGCATGTCTGCAAGTCAAAAAAAAAAAAAAGGGTGGGCAAAAAGGGAACAAAGAAGCAGAGAGTGGAGAGAGAGAGATGGGCGACTGTATACAAAATACTGTTTTCAAGGCATTAGCCACATTTTGTTTCAGCCGCCTCCATCTCCATTTCATCTCGCTCTCGAAAGAAGGTGTGGAATAAGGCAACTAAAACTGAAGCAGAAGAAGAAAGGCTGATGGCCGAGATCACAGTCAGTATAATTTTCTTAGACATGCGTGTCCCTCTGGGAGACAGCATTAATAACTCCACTCGTGTTTTATTTTCCCGTGCAGCCCCAAGAATCCTGCGGGGAATTAATCAGCATATAGTCTCGCTACCTGCAACCACGCTGGCCAGCTGCTGTGTCCGGGTGATGGGGTTGACACGGCGTGCTTCCACAATGGCTGAAGCTATTTTCCTGGAGTGTCTTTCTTCCCCATATGCAGTGAGGATAGATGCAAGAGCCTGTTGATCTAAGGTATTCACAACGTCAGCAGCGCAGGGCATGTCAGGGTACCTACGCACAAAAAGAAGCCCAATTAAGCTGTTTGACGTCATGTCCTTGCTGACAGAGGCGAATCCTGACAATTCTGAGATACAGCTGAAAGCCTGCATGGGTGACAATTCTGAGCAAAATCATTGCAAGGCAGGAAAAAAAGGAAAATGCAGCTTTAGCAACAGCTTGTGATGAGGTTAAGGGATTGATTTGCAGGTTATGCAAATGTTAAAAAACAAAGTAAATGCATTTCTAAGCATATTGCACTATTTTTGCAGATACACTTCACATTTGTATGAACTGTGCCTAAAAACTGAGGTCTACTACTGTCATTACAAGCTGTAAAATGTTGTCTTATATTTAGACCTCGGGAATACTTATCTTTCCTAATTCGCTTAATAATTATTAGGAGCATTACGTCAAAGAATGTCTAAAAAACTGCTCCATATTTTAAACATAAAGTAACACATTATATTAAGTATATTAACAGGAATAACACTTGGCTTTGATTATTTTGAAGGGAAGATGAATAAAAAATGTTGGTGGTTGGAGATGGGAAACCACCTGTGGCTTTCTATATCAAAAATTTATTTTGACCATCCAGTAAGGCTGTTCTCACAAACAAAAACAGAGCGAGTCCGAAAAAGAAGTAGAGGATTAGGCTTAGCTTTGCTTGTATTCTCACCACTGAAATAATTCATATCTCTTTCAGATTTAGATTTCAAATAACCTTTTATTTAAGAAGATATTAAAATATAGGATGCTTTGGCTAATTAGAAGTAGTATCAACTTTTCGAGTACTGGAGCCGCAGCCCTAACTTGAATCTGATTAAAAATATGTAAAGGGAATTAGGATGATGGAAAAGAGTTCATCACCAGTACAAATGATCAAAATACCAGCGGAGATATAAAAACCTCTGGTCAGCAGTAAGAGAAAGAATTTTATTGCAGTGATGCCAAGAAAGATTTTTCTATTACTTAATGAAGAGTGTCAATAAATTTTAAATGGCAAATTTTAATACAATGTAAATAAAAATAGATGTCTTGTGTGTTCTTAATTGAAAGTCCTTTACATCATTTGATCATATTTTGAGAGATGCCGATCTCAAACTTCTTAATTGGGTAAAACAGGAAGTGCTTTTATGTTGATATTTCCAGTCAGAAGTATCCTTAATCCGTAATTTTGTAACGAGTGACATTTATGTCATTACTGTAAAACTAAAGCATAAACATGAGCAAATTGTTATGAGCCATTTACAGGCCATAATCTACGACAAGTCTAAACCTAAGCTGAAGTCTGTAATTTTTGCGAGTTAAGTGTAACTCAAATCGGAGTCCTAAACTCAGGCCACCATCTCAGAGTACCACTCACGCCCCTGTCAGTTCAAAACAGGAAACCAAGGCTAAAATCATTCATCAAAACTGGACAAATATACGTAGGAAAAACATTGCCTTGTCTGATGAGTCTTGATTTTAGTTGCATTCAGATGTAACTATGTTCAGGATTTGGTATAAAATTACATGAAAATAAGGATTCATCCTGCCCTGTATTAACAGCTCCAGGTTGACGGAGGTGGTTTAATGGTGTGACGAAAATGTTCTGGATACACTTGGGGCCTCTCTTAAATGACTGTGAATCATTTAAATACCGTAGCTGACTTGAGTATTTTTGGTGACCAAATCCATCCCTTTAAGACCTCAGTGTGTAGATTCACTGATGGTTTCTGCCAGCAGGATAATGCAGGATTTCATACAGTTTTTTTTTTAATTATAGTAAGGTCACTGTACTCCAGATCTCAATCCTATAGAGCACATTTTGAATGTGGTAGAACAGCAGAATCCTACTGTGGATGTAAAGTGGACAAGTCTGCATCACATAAGTAATATTATAATGCCAATTTGGACTAAATTTGACCGACATCTTTTTATTAAGGCAGTTTTGGTGGCAAAAGAGGGTCCTAACCCAGTACTAACCAAGCGTACCTAATAAAATGGCTGCTGAGTGTTTCCAGAACTTAAAGGGCCGGTAACTGATGAACTGCACCTATGTGGCATTGTCTGTGTTACATGTAGTAGCAATAATATATTTATTCCACTATGACATTTAGGTGTGTTTCCTCTCTACCTCCATCAAAACCTGCTCAACAGCTGTCAACCTGCTCAGCAGATCTAAGAGTCCAGCTTTGTGACTCTTAGATGGAGCCGTACAGCACATTATCCTCCTATGGAGTCCATGATGACTCAGAAATATATTTTATAACTCTGTAGGAAATGAAAAACTTAAGACTTTACTAGTCAATTACACATTTTCCAGTTTCTATTTCTTTCAGATAAGTTCATGTGATGAGCTGGACTTGAAACATCCGCTGAATACAAAAGCAATATATTCCCTTTTAAAGAGGCACCACTGTGCCCTCTCTAACCCTATTTTTTGAATATTCTGTCCTTTTGCAGATAAAGATCTTTAAAATTCAGACTTTTTAGAAAAAGATACTTGCATAGAGTAAGTATGTGCAGCTCTAGCAAAAACAAGAGACTGCTGCACTGAACCTCATTGAAAACCTCATGGTTATTCCCCCAAATATTGATTTCTGAACTCTTCCTGAGTTAAAACATCAGTATTGTTTTTTTCTCAATGACTATGAACTTGTTTTCTTTGCATTATTTGAGGTCTGGAAGCACTGCATCTTTTTGTTATTTTGACCATTTCTCATTTTGTGCAAATACATACTAAATTTTTTCAAAACAATGTTCATTTTACTCACATACCGATGAAAAGTAAAATCTGAGAAACTGATCATTTTAAGTGGTTTCTTAATTTTTCCAGAGCTGTATATGAGGCATAAACATATGAATGCATACATATACATTATATGTGCATGTTGCATATACATGCCTAAATACATACTACTGAATAAATGGATTGTTTATACTTATCATTTTAAACAGTAAATGTAGTTATTAAATCATATAGGATAAAAAAGGAATAATTTACAGATTTATTGTAAGCCCATTTAACTTCACTAAAAGATCCTTACATCAGTGAGCAATCTTAAGGTCCTACTGGCTCTGATAATCTAGCAGCTCCAAAGGTAACAACCACCGCTTCATGTGGCAAATGTCCTACCTCTCTCCGTCCATTCTCATATCCAAAGGTCCATCCTTGCTGAGGGAGAAGCCTCTCTCTTCCTGATCCATCTGCATGGAGGAGCAGCCTGCATCCAACAGGACAGCATCAATGCTGCCTGACTTAATGTTCATGTTAGACAGCAAGGCTTCAAGCTCACTGAACCGGCCGAGCAGCGGTTTCACACGACCACTGGTGGAGGATTGAAGGGAGAACAATAATTAGTTCTTTGCGATGCAATGCTTTTAGCTTCGTTTACATTTGCTTTTCAGGTATGAATCACGTTTTATTTAAATGAGTTTGACTTAATCATGTCTCTAATCTTATTCTCTCATCAAGTAATTCATTTTAACGTCACAGTAGAAGCACTCAAAAGCACATTTGCAGAGGTAAGTACCTATAGGGATCTAGATGCCCTGGATCCTTCGAGGGCATCTCCATCTACCTCTTCTTGGGAGCTTAATCAATTGACCAAGTTCTGGGTTAGTCCCATGGTTCTAGTTCAGTCTATTATTTCTGTAAGATCTCTAAAACAATTACAGGGACTTGCACAAAAATTGCCCCTGAATGCCAGAACTTCTTACCCTATTTCTAAATCAGAAGTAGGGTGAGGCACTAATCGATCTATTAATTTTCTGTCCATTATCATCACACATGATCAAAGACCAAGATGCCTCCTCCACTTGAGGAAGAGACTGACTCTCAACCCGGAGAGGACTATCCTTTCCAAATAATCGCCCCGGTAGTGTTACCTTAAAAATGTCTACAAGGTTGATTTATTGTCAAAGCATGAACTGCATATCTATTTTCTTCTATCCCCTTTTTCTATATCTACATCTATTAAAGAAAACACAATAGCCAATATTTTAGGCATTCAGCAACACCAAAACAATTCAGATGGATAAATAACAGTCCAAGGTAGCGCGGGGGGGGAAAAAAACAAAAACAAAAAGAAAGATTTTATTCAATTTGAGTTTGAACCTTCCCTTTGAATGTAACAGGACACTTTATCATGGCTTGTTAAATCTGATGTCTCACCATTCTTTGAAGCAACTAGCAACCTGCGCACATACACTGAGTCACTGCTCTCAACACACAAAACTCCATCTGGAGGAAAAAGCTTGTTGATTTAGCTGATGCCTACCATGTGTAAGCAAGACCACAATAAGCATTCAAAACGTCCAGTTTTGTAAATGTTCTCTCTTTCATTCTGCAAGAATGGGTTGGTTTACAAGGTACACATTAACAAATTGTAACCCATGTGTTTCTACTCCTTATCTAACATAAAAATAAATGCCTAAAATGTCTGTCTTGCAGACACTGGATCTTGCTTTCACCTTTAATCTGTCAGCTGGAGGTTATTTCAATTAATGTTTCCAGAAATCAATGAAACTTTAAATACACTACAGTCGTAGACATTTATTGCAATTAAATTAAATCATTTGGAATAAACTCCCTTTTTACTTTCAACTCTTTTCTATAAGACAAATTGGCCCCCTGACATATTAAAAACTATGCTTAAACTGAACTCAATCTGGACATTTTATGTATATTTCAATGACTCCACCTCTCTTAAGATTAACTCTGGGCATTGAAGAAGAGAACACAAGCTGGCAGGTCCTTTATTTCAAAACCCACAGAAGACAAAATGGCAAGGGAGCTTCTCACCCACGCTACCGGGGCCTTCCATTGCTTTGCTGCTGTTATTCACCATCTCTCACAGTGGTATTTCCTTGAAAAATCTATGGCAAGTTTTTGTTGTTTTCCCTCCTCACCTGCACCATCCTTTTATGTCACCGCCTCAGCCCTCCCCCAACCATTTTTTCACTTATTTTGGGGTTTCATTATAAAAAGTGGTCTCGTAAGCCGTTTCAGGCAAGAGCTTAGAAACGTTTTATTGTTTCGCTTTCACAACATTTTACTTAACATGGATTTTATCTGGAGAGCATTTATGTTGACAGCTGGAGGTCAAGCTGTTCTGCACTGATCATGACTCTGCTGTTTCTTTGAAGCCTGTTTCTAAATTTATCTGCTGTTTGGTGCAGTAGACATAGCATACAAACAAGATACTGAATGAAGAAAATTTGACAGAGTAACAATTTGAGAAAATTTTAAAATGTTCAAAATGCACAGACTACACAGCGCACATAAAGCATTACAAGGTTCTGCATTATCATAATAATGTGTATAATTTACAGACTTTTTTTAACTTCATAAATTCTTAAATTCAAGTCTGAGCTTACACCACTTTTACATCGGGTCTAAGCCTAAATGAAACATCTAAATCAGTGTTTTATGAAGACTTTTCATTGACTTTAGTGTAACTTTTATGTGGCTACATCGTTGAAATCAAATGCATTTCTTATTAGGGTTCAGTTTACTTTATAAACAGAAAACTAAATTAAGTAAGATTATGAATATCCCATTCACTGTAGCACAAAAAAGGAGGAATAAGATCCATCAGCCAGAGTTTTCATACATTTTTTTAATTATATAATAGGACATAAGACAATAAATGGTAAATTTCTACTTTAAAGAATTTTCAGATATTGCTAAAAGACAGTGATGTATTTCCTATATTGACATAAGCGGGTTAAAAGGTGATTCACACCATTGACAGTCCAACATAGGGCAATCAGAAATCTATTTACAATGTTGAATCGCCAGAAACCTAATATATTTGTCTTTGGAAGGTTTTAAGGTTACAAATAAATGTTTCAGCCTCTATTCAGCCAAAAGGCTTGTCTGACCTACATTTCAGCATCTGTTCTACTCTGTGAATGTCCTCCAAGTCCTGTTGCGGCCAAACATGCAAACAAAGGGCCAAAGTTTTGTAATTGCACAAATTGTGCCCGACTGTTACAGATGATCTTAGATAAAGCTCTCATTCAAAAGGTGGCACTGACAAAAAACATGAATCAGGAACAATGACATATGCTTTGAGAAAACGTTGCATGAAGACATTCTCCGTTAGCAACATCATACAGCACATGGATAAGGAGACTCATATTACCCAAATTAACTCCTCGTAAAATAAGCAATATAAAATCAATAACAACTTCTTTTACAGCAGTAAAACAAGCATATCAGCAATTTCTCAGCACCTATTGGACTTTGGTGCAAAACTGTAGGATGATGAGTCAAACGCTGGGGCGAACGCTTGGGAGCAGCTGACTCAAAAATAGTTTGAACACGAGTGTGAGAACATTGGCAAGATCCTACAACCATGCAGAAACCCTTGCATATTTTACAAAGTCTAGGCAGCAGAAACACATACCAAACGTCAATGCCTCTCTTGTTGACATTCAAACTTTAAGGACAAGCAAAGATAAATGCAATAGCTCAAATAGAATAACTCCAGAGCTCACAAACAAAGTGGCAATCCTGATCATGTAATTGAACCTATTAAGTAGAGCCTTATGTGACCTCGTGATAGATTCCTGTCACATGCAGGGGCAGAAAGTAAGTATATATGTTGATGACATAACTCTAAGCCAACAGGAAGTGCATTGATAGGGTCATCTTAGCACAAACGCATGAATGATGAAGGCTGTCCACCACATAGTGATTCTGCAATGGAGATTATGTTGAAAAATTATTTTGGTCTCGGTGACTTATCAAAAAGGAACAATGGTGATTTGCAATTTATGTGCCAGTAGGGAGAGAGTGTATGTCCAGGACACTGGTGGCAATAAATTTGCAGTACCTATATTCTACCCACAGAGTTCACAAGTGTTATTTTGATACATGCAGGTGTATTTATAACCCTGCACTGCTGCCGGCAGTGAGTGTGACGTCAGCTTTTGTAACCTGGGAACAGGTTACAAACACAACATCCCTAAAGGATGTATGGCAGTCACACCTCCTCTCATTTCTATGCTTCAAACTTTTCAAATAGTTTGTCAACTGCAAAAATAAGGGGAAAAAAAAAGAGAGAGACAGCGTCATATATGCAAATCTTCGAGTTTATTTTAGGTATGTTATCTAAGTCATCATGACCAAGTTTGTGAAAGACTAAACATTTGTGTGGAGAAAATAATCTATGCCAGGCCAGAGAAATACTTCAGTGCTAAAAGTTTATGGATTGCCAACAATCTGAAAAAAATACCATGAAGAACATGTGAGGTAGTTGTTTTTAGAAGTCTGCAAAGACAATGTAAAGCAAAGGTACAACAAAATGTTATAGATGAAGGTCCAGCAGAGTTAGGAGAGGGAGGTTGAGATGGATTTAAAAAGTTTCAAAATAATTTATGTACGATTTAATTACAGTCAATATATTCAGTAGGAGTGTTAGCAACACTGAAAGGCTTACTTTCCTTGGTGCGGATCATGCCTGTACTCCCAGCCAATTGAACATCCTTATCTCAAGAGCTGAGATAAGGATGACAATGGAGGTTAGCTTCTGCGGTAGTGCCAACATGATTTCCACTAAGCATATTCATGTGCATTAAGGTCCATTTGGTGTTGAACTGTAAAAATAGGCAACTATGAGTTTTTGGAGAGTGTCTGAAGTATTTGCAGAATTCAGCTATTCATGGGTCACTGTGGTACCTAATTCATTTGAACATCAGGGTCCACTGTATATCATCAGGCAATGTTCACAGCCCTAAACACAGGAATGAAAACACTGGTGATAAGACAGTCTGGTACTTTTTGTGACATTTAAAAAAGTTATTTTATTCTATTGAAGTCCCACGTTATGCTTGGTAGTTTTTTTATTAGCTTCTTCAAAACCCTGAAAGGTCCATCACTGGAACATATTATGTGACCCTCCACTATGGTTACCAAACCTTCCTTCTAATACACACCGTGATTTCTTTTACATGTTTCCGAAAGCATCAGAAATATTTAAAAATATGCAAAACAGTTATGTAACATTTGTAAATTATTAACTTCTTTATGGGGTTTAGACACAGAGTTGGAGATATAAATGCCTTATGTAAGGTCTTATATTATTAAAGAGGACAAGTTTTAGTGGTGTATGTGCTGAAGTTCAAGTGTGGGCTCATAATTGCTTAAGAGATCTGAGTTATTTTTTATTTAGCACCGACAACACTGACATCAGGAATACTCTTTTAGTTATAGCGTCATATCAGTAGATCAGACTAATAAGTTGTACAAATTTTATATATAGTTGCCTGTCAGTTGTGAAAAACTTTGCCCAATAAACCACATCACTGAAAAATACTACGTGTTAATGAGAAAAACAGATTATTTAAATAAAATGGCAAAAAAGAAACATGATTCCTCCTCAGCATCTATATGCATTTTTTGTCATTCAAAATAGTCTGACAGTTTGATAAAATGTTCCAAATCATAATGTCTAGCTTAAGCTTCCTCTAACCACATTATAGGGTTAACATCCATCTTCAGATCCAACCTAAGTGAAATGCATTTCCAAAACAGCACAACGTTAGCCTAATAATACCTCTTGCTCACAAATTTTAACTTTATTAATCCAGTTTTGAGTACTATTTAAGACAAAAATGTCATTTTACATTGTAATTCAAGGTAGGAGAACTCTGAAAGACATCAAGATCTATTGCAGCAATCTTGATTTGAGCTATATTCATTCAAGATGAGGGAGCCTCTTTACAAATCAAGCCTGCAATATTCCCTTGTGTTGACCTCCTCAGTTTCTTTACCTGCGTCACTGAAGCCTAAGACAAGATGCTGATTGATTGCTTTCAGCAGGGGAGAAGTGATGAAAATATCTACAGTGAGTGAAGAAAAAAGGAGAGGGATAAAAACAGAAGCTTGTCTTTTGTTTAGTTTTCTTTTCTTTTTTTTACTAAAAGAGACTTGCTTGCTTCAGGTAGCTGGTACATTCTTTGGACCAGTCATTCTTTTATCAATCTATCAATTTACCAGAATTTTTTTAATACATTTTTTAAATGTATTCTGGTGGTTTGTCAGAATAAAAGCCCCAATAGCGTCCAGTTGTTTTTATGTTTGTTTTTTTTTTTTCTTTTAAAAAAATTTCACCAGCTGGGTCGGGGACTACAGGTGGAAATTAGCACTTAAGCGCTACGACCTGCTGAAGTGCATCTTTCCTCTTGTGGTTATTGTATATTGTGCATTGTCCCTGTTTTAAATAAATAAATAGTAAAATAAATTCTCAATCTTTTGAAGTGTCAGTGTTTCCATGAATGACTAGATGTCACGTGAAGGGCTTTGGGGCCCCTTCAGAAAATAAGAATACAAGCATTATTGCTGCCATATGGAATAAACAAGGACAACACAGAAGCATTTGGAAAAAGTCTTAAGAACAAACATCAGGCAGTGTATTCCCAAAAATGGATGCAATCATTTCCTAAAGTGATTATACCTGCTATGTGAGGTTTTCTTTTGAGCTAATCCGATTTACTTTAGTTAAATTTGAGTGTGTTCATTCCGAGTCAAGCATGTGCGTCATTAATGGGGGGAAAAAAGCCATCGTCAATGAAGCTTTGATACTATGATTCACCATGGCAATGGGTAAATAAAGACCAGCAGCACCGCAGACTGTGGCATTTATGTACTTTTCCCTAAAAGTAAGGATGCGGAAAAAGGACTTAATTAGTAACAATTTTATTTAAATGTATCTTGGTCTTCTGTTATCAAACGGATCCTCTTTTACATTACATTTACTGTTTGTCACTGCAGATGAACATACATTCTCTGACCAGCTCTGAATTAGGTAGTGATCAACACAATGATTAAAAAGGGAAATGTTTAGGTGTGGAGGGACGACTGCATAATCTAACAGATGCATTTCTTTCCATGAGTCACTGTGTTCCACACAAGGACAATATATAGATTTCATTATGGGCTGAAAATGAATCACCTTACACTGATGACAGATTCATTATAAATGTGGATGTGCTAAAGTCCTTGGATAACAAACCGATTTCTAAGTCTTTCCAGGTCAGCAGTCTCTAATTATATTTTCTGGTACATCACAGATGTTGAATATGGAAGAACCACAGCTTTGGTTCTGTTGGACCTCAGTGCTGCATCTGACACTGCTGACCACGGCATATTATTGAAGTGAATACAGAGTACTTCACTGGTTCAAATCTTATGTAAACAGGGGCGTGCCAATTGGTAAGTTCTCTTCAGAGCAGACACGTGGTGCATCCTAAGGGGCAATCCTGCAGCCGCTACTATTTCATAGCTACATGCTCTCGCTAGCTCAGATTATAACAAGTAAACATATTAGTTAACATACATAACCAGATGATACACACCTCTGCAATGCTTTGTCACCAAGTGACTCCAAACCCACCCAGGCACTGAACAGTTGCTTAGAGCAAAATCAACCGTACCTTTCTCCAGCTGAACAGAAACAAAACTGAAGTTATTATCTTTGGATCTAAAGAGGAACGATGTAGCTTTAGCTTTTACAGCTATCACAAGTGACCAGGCCTGAAATCTAGATGGTGATGGACTCAGACCTGAACCTTCAGAGTCACATAAAGACAGATACAAAGTCGGCCTTTTATCACCTGAAGAACGTTTCTAGGGTTAAAGGACTAATATCCCAGCAAGATCAAGAGAAACTCATCTATGTGCTTATCTCTAGTAAAGCTGATTGCTGCAACAGTGTCTTGACAGGTCAAAAACTTAGACAGCTACAGGTGATTTTGTTGCTTGCCTTCTTAGTAAAACGAGGCAAACAAAGCACATCTCCCCAGCTCAGAAGTCCTTCCACTGGTTTCCTGTAGCTCAGAGAACAGGCTTTAAAATACTCCTGTTAGCTTATAAATCACTGAATGGCTTAGCACCAAAATACATGAAAATTGTGTTTCAAACCACTCAGGTCTTCTGGTTCTAGTCTGCTCTGCATCCCCAGAGTCAGCATGGATAAGCAGCGTTCAGCTTTTATGCTCCACTCAGCTGGAGCAAACTTCCAGAAAACTTCAAAACAACCAAAAATTTTTTTGTTATTTTAACTTAAAACCACCTGTTAAGAGTTGAATTAAAAAACCCCAGAAAAACTGGAACATTGATTAATATATTTGATGATGATTATTCTTGATGATTATCATTCCTTGTTTTGTAACTGATTACTATAATTTTATTATGAAAAGCACTTTCATCTATAAAGAAACTTGGCTTTATTTAATATTCAGATGAATACAGACAGTGATGGATACATACATTTTAGCTCGTTTTTAAAAGGAGCTTTCAGTAATCAACCTCACCGTCAACAACAGCAAGAGTATCTTCAAACTAAAACTGAGCAAATGATTGAAAAAAAGAGAGAAAGAAATTAGCCTCAAGCACTTTGTGTGCAGTTTGACCATAGAATAATATTTTCCTTTGTGGCATAATCTTTGTGTGAGCCATGGTTTATTAAAACACTACATCTAAAAAAAAGAGCCATTATGTTGATTCAATAGTCACACACATTGTTTTTCTCCACATATCGACTTTGAAAATCCTGGCCCTTATTGTCAAAGTATTTCTCTGTGGCTTCTTTATGTTTTTCGATGATTAGGAAAGTCGTTTTCATGGGCTGCATTTATTTTTGTGTTCAGAATAACCATTCTCCAGCAGGAAAAACATTAGAAGCCACTAAAATAATAAAACAAATTTTCTGGATGGCGCATAAAACACTGGATGCAGATCTGATAGAGAGCTATTAGCACATCATTTTCTAAAGTTTTATTAACTATCAAACTTCTGATGAGGATATGCAGTTCACAGTAAAGCAAAATCACAAAGTTTCATATCCAAGGCAGAGTGAACAATCTTTGAAGTTAAAATTGGGAGAGGATGAAGAGTAAAAGGCAGGAATTTTTCAATATTTCACTGAAACAGTGACAAACTTTTTAAACTGCAGATCTAAACCATTCAGTGAGTCAAATATTAATAAAAGCCACAAGAATATTTCTTTCTGATTTACACAAAACATTAATTTCTTAAGCAAGAATAGTGCATCTTTTAAAACACCTTCAGTAAGACGTACTAAGCGAACAAACAATAGAAATATTAGTAAACTACTACAATTTACTTTTGATGCATTAAAGAATTCAGTTCCAATGATGACTGATGGACACAGTAAATAATTAATCAGTGTGTGTGGCAATATGTATAATTGCAAATTCAATGTTTGTCAATTCAATAATGACTAGTGCCGTTTCAGACATGTATTGTGGGCGCAACAACTGCAGAGCTTCAAGCGCAGTGAAGTCATAGCAACCAGAAGAATGATGCAGAGAACAGCAAGGCTCAACATGCAGGAGGCAAATCCCATTAAATACATGGCTGAATATTACTTAGGAGCCAGATCTGCCTTCACAACCTTGTACTTTTTAGGTGTTTAGACTTGAAATTACCTTCCTTGTGTGGTATTACTGGATTCAGCCAGGACCAGCATTCAACAGTTTGCATTAAGGGTTCACTTTCTGCAAGTACAGAGGAGGGAAAAAATCCTCTAGCACTATTGTGTGGATGGACCGCGTAGGCAGATAGGGTCTTTTACTCAGGCTCCCAATAATATTGGTTAATTGCTAGATTTCTTTAGCCTCTCTCAACTTGCATCACGAGTAGGCGTGGAGGAGTTTACAACGGGGATATATTGCTGCTGACTGAATACAGAGTTCTCATTCTCTCTCTTTCTCTCTCTCTCTTAATTGTCATTCCCCTGCTCATAGGCACATTTCTCCAGCAGATTCCCTTGAGAGAGGTTTCCCCAGAATCTACGTAAAAGGATTCCTTCCCACGCCATGGTCTTAGGAACATCTCATTTTCATCCACCCGCGCCTCGCTCATGCACACACACACTCCCTCTCACCCTGCCACTGTGTCCTCGTGTCTCCCTCCTCGCTCACGCTTATGTTTTCTGTCTTTTTTCTTCCTCTCCCTTCACTTTCTCAACACCCATCGCACCCCCCCTCCCTCTTCCCCATAACTTATAGATCCTCCGTGGGAGGCAGCATCTCCCTCACACAACAGGCGTGGGCCCTCCTCTGACAAATGACATGCCGGGCCCACCAGCTATGCGTGGGGGGAGAAAAGCTTTAAGTTAAGAAGGAACGATGGATTTGATTGGATGCTGCAACTCAGGGGCTGTATCTTGGCAAGCTGTATTGGACTGGTCTCAGCGAAGAAGTGAGAAATGGACAGAAAGCTGCAATGCTGCTGTTTATCAAGCCAACAGTATGTTTTGAGGAGAAAAAAAATACCATAAAACCTAACACTTCTGAAAACTGTCAAGCTTTCAACTGTGACAATAAAAACTAGTGGTAAATTTTAGACTTGTGATACATAAACATTGTCTAGACCAGTGGTTCCCAATTTTTTTCTCCTGGGCCCCCCAAGTGGTTTCCAAACATTTTCTGTCCCACCCCCCAATGCCCTATGCTGTCTGGTTGAAAGACGTGTGTGTGTGCGGGGGGGAAAGAAGAGGATTCTTAGAGACTCCCTGTCTAACTTTTTTTGGGGGGCAAAATAAATGTACGTAGCTAGACATAGACAACAACATCAGGAGCCTACAGGCTACTTGTTAACAAGCTTAAGGTTGATATTAAGCTAGTCATCTTTTAGCTAACTTTACCTGCATCCAACAGCTTTACTCAACTCAGTCAGTTAGTTTGGGGGAAAAACTGTGAAAGGTTCTTTGCGTTTTGCTGGTTTGCTGCCATGATTCTAACACACACCTGCGTAGCTCCGCCCAGCAGCAGCAGGTCTCCTTCACTGCCGCACCGTTGTAAACCCAGCGCAGCGTCGTAGCGCTCATGTTGCGTTTAAAGGGGCACGCCCCACAGTTTGGGAACCTCTGGTCTTGACGGTGTGTGATTTTAAGTTTCAACATGTGTCCAGGTATAGTCAAGCAAATCACTTACGAGTGCTCTTTGGCCAGCTGCTGGGCCAGAGAAATAGCTGCAGGGTCCCGGTCTAAGGCCAGGACAGTGACTTCAGGAACCGTGTTCAGTATTGCTTTGGTATGACCACCACCTCCAAATGTCATGTCCAGGACCACCTACATGCGAGAAAGAGAGAAAACAACACATTCTTCTCACAACGGGGCTCCTTATACACGATTCATCATCGTCATCACGATGGTAGTTTATCACTTAAGTGTTTCTTTGTCAGTGGTTCACTGTCAAGACATTTTATTCTGTCTCATTTCGAGCAACATGATTTCGACATAACTGAGTTTGAACAGACATTCACAAATTAAACTATCAAAGTATAGTTTAGTGTGCAAATGAAAGCATGTAAAGCTCATATTTCAAATTAAGGTTGAATACATTCCTTAAATCCACCCAGAGCAAGAGGTTTTAACAATACGCTTCAATGAGTTATTTTTGTGTCTATGTTTAGTCTTACCCTTTATATTTTGTAAAGTTTTTGACAAGTATAAAAATTACTGTGGTAACAAACATGACAAGGCCAGTGTTTGTTTAATCGTTCTTGAAATTGGTTATAATCTCCAGCAAGTTCTGGGAAATGTCAGAGACGTCGGCATGGTTTTCCAACTGATTTGCAGGCCGAGTTAGCCATTAGTCTTCTTAAGAAACCAAATGACCCACAACAAAATTACTTTGGTTCAAAGTTAAAAAAAAAAAAAAAATGCTCTATGGCAGGGGTCTTCAAATCCAGGCCTCAAGGGCCGATGTCTTGCAACTTTTAGGTGCGTCCCCAGTCTAGCACACTTGAATCAAATGTCTGAATTACATCTTCAGTATGCAGTCAAGTCCTGCTAATGACCTCATTATTTGACTCAAGTGCGTAGAAAGCAGAAACGCATCTAAAAGTTGCAGGACACTGACCATGGATTTGAAGATCCCTGGCCTATGGAATCAGCTAGAACTGGACACATTCATAAGACTCAATCAAAATAAAAGCAGACAATTAAATCATTGTCTTTGGACACATTAAACAAACACTGGCCTTGTTATCCTGTTTAGTGTTTGTGTACTATATCATGTCTAAATGGTATCGGCACACTTAATCATCTGTAACGAATGTAAATTACCCAAAAGTAGTGATGTGCATTTCAAAAACAGATCTGACTTGAATTCGCAAGTACATTTTCAAAAATCCCCAATGTATAACCCACTAGTGCACTGGAAATCACTCTCTCTGATGGAACAGAAGCTATGACTACACACAGGTACACTTTGCATGTAATAGGCTGTAATACCTCATAGGAATTAATATCACATTTTTCTTGCGAATAATATCATTGGACATTTCACTGTTGTTTATGTCCACACCTTGATCTGGATGCTGCTAATGCTAAACCTCAAGAAGAATGGTGCAGAAATGATCATGATTTGCAGAAATCGTCAGAAAGCAGTGCGGAAACTATGGGTTCATTCCAATCAATACATGGCAAGGCAGGCTGGCAGCTAAGGCTCTGGAGAAGGATTGCCTCCTTGTTGGCAAAGTCATTATCACATTTCCGCTGGCTTGCTGTAGCGTCCAAATGTTACAGCCAGCAGCTGGCTGAACAACAAAGTTCATGTAAATTGGATGGAAATAAATGCAGACTAATCCTGAAAGACGATATGTTAGAAGCTGCCAAGACTAGGGTAGAGGTTCACCATTTAACAGAACAGCTACCCTAAAGATTCAGTCAGGAAAACAATAAAAAGGGTTAGACTAGGCCAGTGGTTCCCAAACTTTTTCTTCTGCGCCCCCCTATGGATTACAAATGGCTGTCTGGTTGAATCGACTTTTTGGGGGGCAAAATGAATGTACGTAGCTGAAAATAGACACCAACATCGGTAGCCTACACGGTACTTGTTCAGCTTAAGGTTCTGTATTGATATTAGCTAGTCATCTTTTAGCTAACATTAGCTAGTCATCTTTTAGCTAACATTACCTGCATCCAGCAGCTTTACTCAACTCAGTCGGTTAGTTTGGAGGGAAAAACTGTGAAAAGTTCTTTGCGTTTTGCTGGTTTGCTGCCGTGATTCTAACATAAACCTACGTAGCTCCGCACAGCAGCAGCAGGTCTCCTTCACAGGTGTAAACCCAGCGCAAGCGTCGTACCGCTCATGTTGCGTTTAAAGGCGGCTCGGAAAAACAGGTTACACCATGTTCACAACGGATTAAACAGTTTTAACTGCTGATAAAAGAGACAGAGGATGCAAATATGGGAAGAGTGGAAGCCTCTACTGTATCAAATTGACATAGGAATATCAGAGTTGGTCATTCTAAGGTAAAAACCCAGCGCATACAGTGTTCATGTTTTGTTTTTGTTTTTTATCCAGACGGCTTCCCGCGCCCCCCCTGCAATGACACGGCGCCCCCACTAGGGGGCACGCCCCACAGTTTGGGAACCTCTGGACTAAGCCATTGATGTGACATAATGGCCTAGTGACATTCCAGACCTGCAGTCCAAATAAAAATTTGTGGCATGATTTAAACATGTGAATATACCTGTGTGGTATTTGGTGCCAGGCTATCACATAATCCCAATAAAAGACATGCTTTAACAAAGTTTGCTGGTTGCTAAACGTGAAAAGATTCAAGGGTTAGCATACTTTTGCAAGACTCCCTTCTCATCCGTGTCTTTCAGAGTGGTTTGTAAAAATAGTTTTTACCCAGTTTTATCCCCAAATGGAAGCTTAAGATCCTCAGCTAACGTCAAATTTGAACACAAGGAACTATGAGCAGCAATCACCAAACAGACACAAAACAACGTCTACGAAAGATTGTTAAGGGAGATTCCAGACATATATATGATGGAATAATTGGAAGCCCTTTGGGGTTCTTGTATTACAGTCCCACTTCCAATGAAGTTGTAACATTGTGTAAAACATAAATAAAAGCAGAAAATCATCAATTGCAAATCAATTTTGACATACATTCAACTGAATTCACTACAAAGTCAAGATATGTATGTATATGTAATTTTCAAATATTTTTTTTTTTTTTTTTGCAAATATTCACTCGTTTGGAATTTGATGCCTGCGACACATTCCATAAATGTTGGGATTGCACTTGACAATCATGGGAATGTTTTTTGTCTTTTTTTGCAAACAAAAAAACTTATCTGCCTTGAAATAAACTATTTCTCTTTGGCATATATATATAAAAAAACAACAAAAAAACAAAGTGTGTGAATAATTAAAATAAACGTAAGGTCCCAATGAGATTTTAAGTAAGATTAAAAAAACAAAATTGTGAAAACGAAGGTTTTTACTTTTATGGTAAGGATTTGAATCTGTACTGCTAATTTTTTTTTTTTACAGTACTCTTTACAAGAAGACAAAGTATGGGAAATTTAATTATTTTATTTTCTACAACATTTTACTTAAGTTTTAGCATTTCGCCCAAACAGAATTCAACTACTTTAGACAAATGTTTCACATAATCCCATAACCTATCACAGTTAAAGTATAAGTGTTACAAATATTACTTTATTAATCTTGCCTCCAGGAGAGAGAGAGAGCAGTAAAATGTGCAATAACTGTCAACCATTATGCAGCATATTTGATGCTAGCTGGTTTCTTATATCTCCTCTGTGCGAAACACAACTGAAATCAGATCTCAGAAATCATTTATTAAATGAAAGAAAATCACTACCTGATCAGCCTGAGATAGAAAATAAATGATCACATTTAAGTTTTTTTCTTCTTCTTCTTCACATGTCCTCTCTGGCAGTTGTTATATTTCGATAAAATGTTAGGAAATAGATGTAAAACGAGACTAAAGGAAATGCCACCTTTTCTACACAAAAAAACATTAAACATGTCGATCGATAGTGACGTGGAAGGTAGGGTGTGTGCGTGCATGTGTGAGGGAAGAAGTGATCAATGGCGGTTCCCTCTCCTTTCCAGCGCGCAGCAGCAGATGGGGAGGGGGTGTGGGCTAGTGGGATGAGTCACACGCATAATGAACTTGCCTGTTGTGCTATTCAATAAAAAAAAGGGAAAAGTAAAACAGAAACACACACAGCAAAGTAGGCTGTTTCTATAATAATAGTTGATACACGTAAACCAGGTGGCAAACTGGCTGTCCTCTGGCGTGAACTGAATCTACCAAGATGATCCTTTGTCACACTGTAGGAAAACTGTGAGCTAAAAGCAATGCAAGCTATTTTATGTCAATTATGCAAATGATGTGAAAATGCTACATAGATTTTTTTTTTTTTTTTTAGAAGTGGTTGCTGGTTATCAGCTGGATAGATTAAAAATAAAACTACACATTTTTACCAGGTTCAAAACTAAATCTCAACTGAAATACCAAAGCATAAAAAGTAAAATCTCCATGTTTAGGTCGTTCAGAAAAGGTTAGTTCCTTTTGTGGAAAACAAGGCTCCTTGAAAAGAAAAGATGTTATAGGGAAGAAGAAAAAAAATCTCCAGGTACTTCTCTTTTTTTTGCCAGATTGACAAAACAACTCATTGAAAAGATTTGGCGATAACAGGTTTGGCATTTGCAAATATGACTGACACCAAACTTGGATATGAGTCATTCACATTGATATTTCATACAGAACGGTGTCTGCGAGGCCCTCACCTAGAATGTGCCTATGCAGAGGGAGCAGCAGGCTTCCACGGTACAATGTGGGTGATTTTGGATGCTCAAATGCACTGATGACAGGAAAAAATTATTTAAAAACAGGTACGTGCTCCTTTCTGTGTTTTGTGGTCTTTGAGAGGTGTGCAATATCTGCCTTTCCCAGCAGAGGGAACAGAAGAGTTAGGAGTAGTCCGAGTTGCGCAGTCCAACAGTGAGGCTGCAAAGTGCTATTATCCAGGACACTTAAGCAGTTATCACTCAGCATTATTAATGGGGGATTTCTTTTGTAAACAAAAACAAAACTACATTAAAGACTCTCATTTGACCTGGTTAATAAATACAAGTCTATAGACGCTTTACTTTTGAGCTTTTTGGAAAAAAAAAAAAAAGTCACGTTTTTACATAAACAAAACACAGCATGTGCAAGAGTATATTATGTCAAGACCATGTGGCAAACAAGACTCTCATCTCGAGCTTACTTGTGGTTGAATTCATTAGGAAAAGGGGAGCAGGAACCTGAGAGAAGCCTGAGTACTCACCTAAATCCTACTTGTGACTCCCCAGCCCAGGTCAGTTACAGTGGGGGATCTAAAATGTCATTGAGGGGAGTTTTTACAGATCTTGTTACACCAACACACAGACCATTAGGGAGACAGATACACAGGTACAGGATCGCTTTTCTTGTCGCGTCCGTTGCCATGGTTAAGACTGGAGGTAACCGGTTGCATTTCTTTCTCCGTCACACAAAGTTCATGGCAAGTTACAAGTTTGCAGAAATTTGAGGGGAGGGGGATTGCAGTAAGATGAATATTGTAGATGAGGACAGAGCTTCAGGTTTGCATTAAAGACAGTGCTTTTAGGTTTACTGATTGCTAAAGAGAGAGCGATGCATTTCACATAAATCTCACCCTCAAAACTGCTGCTCCTCATAGCCAATATTAATATTATCTTAAAAATGTGTTGTTAGTGCCTCAATCTCTCGCTTGTTTCCTCATTTGGAAATCTGTTTTACTTTAAAATGGGCAAGTAAAGTTTCTCTGTCTCATTTAAATGAGTCTAATAGCTCTGCACACGGGCATAGCAGGTAGGAGGCGGACGTGCACAAAACAGATGGCCAGTGAGAGCAGACAAACTCAAACGGCATGAAAGCTTCCCACAATTATCCTGTCAAGAGATTATGTTGACGGTGATCAGTCATGTCTGAGACTCATGCAGCCTTCTGCCTCATCTACCTAAATTAATTACAACACATACATTCAATACCACATGTACGAGTAAGTAAGTAAGTAAGTAAGTAAATAAGTAAGTAAGTTAGTAAGTAAGTAAGACAGAGTAGGTCAATGAGGGATAAAGGAGCATGAAATACTGTAAAAACTCTTTGCCACAGGGCTCCTTCCAAATGCCTGCCTTTATGATGAACTAATCTTTCTTTTGTCGAAGGAATGCTACAGAGTTACAACAAACACTTTCATTCCTCATCCTTTCAGTGTTGTTTGCACTCTCCTGGCAAGAGTTTAAACAAATGTAGTCAAAGAGGTATTTCAACTGGTCAAGACGAGACTCGTCTGCTAGCGTAAAAACAGGCTCAGTTCATTTGACAAAAAAAAAAACAAATACTCCTCTGAAGTTTGTAGGTCATTTCCAAAACTGGGAAGGAATAAATTTAACCTGCCATCAGACAGTGTTTTCCCCGGTACATCAGAGGAAACTTTTTATTTTAGGTGTTCCCTGGTGTTAGGCTAAGAATTCAAAACAGAGACAGAAATAAGTTTGGGAATTTGATGAAGGAAAAAGTGACCGTGTAGTTACATAAGTGTCTTGGAGTACATGCAAGATTGTCAAGACATGACGTTATTCCCAAAGTATGGGTTCAAGAATTACACATGTGCGATCATATAAATTAACTCTGATTGGGAAATACACAAGCCTGCCGTTCTGTAGGTAGAAAGGCTGTAAAATTGTGAAATAAAAAACCTGTGCATGTAACATTTTTATTTGTCAGTAAGAACAGATAACATATTTCTAGTCAAAAGTTTACACAAACCCATTAATTTAGAGCATTTTCTGTTTTATTATAACTTTTCTTTCTTCCCTTAGTCTTCGTGATTGCTTGCAGCTGTTAGTTTTTCTTTGTTTGACAGCAGGCCTTGGATTGATCAGCACTTAACTATGGGAAAGTACAAGGATCTAGGTGAAGATATAAAAGAGAGGATTGTAGATTTGGAAAAGAAAAGGTTTTCATTTACAAATAAATATTGATTCTGAGATTTTCGGTTCAAAGTCATTTACTTGAATGTGTCACTTATTTACCAAGATCTGGAAAACAACCTGACTTGTCACCATCAGATGAAAAGAAATTGATTAAGATATTCAGAATCAATCCAAGAACCACTAAGACTCAAGTTTACAATGGATTGGAAACTGCAGAAACACCAGTATCATGACACAACATGTCACAACAAGTTTAACATTGGAGTAGTCAGAGAGAGCACATGATCTAAAATTGGCATATTTAATCTTAATTTAAATTTGCCAATTTTGCTATTTTGCCAAAAAGTCGAGATGATTGTTTAGTGGAATAAGGTTGAGGCTTTCAAACCCAAGAACACTGAACTGCTTGTCCAGCATAGAGATTAATTTCCCTACAAGTTGTACTCACAAGATAGCAAAAGGTGAGTGCAATAATGGTGAAATAGGGTTACCTCTAAATTCTTCAACTTCACCTCAAATTAGTTTTGGATTATCCAGCTGCACTCATTTGAGCACTCTGATAAGACAATTATCGTAAATGCACCTCAAAACTGGTTTTGGATTAGTCAGGCTAACGTTAAGCTTCTGGCACGACTTTCTCAACATTTGAACCCCAACCGTATTAAAAAGTTATGCAGTTTTCTTAAAAGTTAAGTCAGAAACGAAGTAGCTTACATGTATTCTGCAAATTCTGTTTTGTATACAGTATTTGAGCCTATATGACCTTGTATGAATTGGAGAAAACCGTAATCTATTCCAAATAGTGCAGACCAGAGATAAAGTAGGGAGCTTGGTGTATGTTTTATGATGGTAATGTGTGATTTCCAACCTGGGAGCTCACAGTACACCTATGAGTCAATCATTTTGGACCACAGTTAAATGTCACAGACGATAATGAAGAAATAATTGCCGTGAAATTTGGCGTCCTCAATGGACAGGAGTTTTAATCTGATGAAGGTTATTATTCAAAATCCAGGTTTACACACACTTCATTAGGTACTGCTGTTAGGAGAATAAAATGATTTACAGACATGCAAATGCTGTTTAAAATATGAAAGGAACAATCAGCAGGATGTAGTGAGGGAACTGGAGGAAATGTTTAAACATCTTTCTCAGAAGGTTCACACATAAACGACATAACAAATAAAAACGCTGCTTTGAAAACCAAACTAAAGTAAGGCATATTAATATTGGTCAATTTCAGTGTTTTTCCAAATAAAAATATAAAATACAGGGAATTTTGAAGTCTGCTTATTTCATGTTCTTAACTTTTAATCTTAATTTCTTCAGAATGGTTTTTAAATTGTTTCCCCATACATGCTTTAACTAGCAGCATAGTACATTGGCTGCAACATTCCAGCCTGGGATTTTCTGAGTGAACTTTGCATGTTGTCCCTGTGCATGTGTGGGTTTTCTCTGGGTACTCCAGCTTCCTCCCCCAGTCCAAAAAAATGATTTGGGTCAATTGGTCTCTTTAAATTCTCCTTGGGTGCGCTTGCTTGTTTGTCCTGTGATGGACATACCTGTCAAGTCTCCCGTGTTGGTGCCGTTCTGTAAATTTCTAGTATTAGAGTAATGCAACACCCATCGCCCCTCTCCAACTTAGGCAATATTCAGACTTCAGCATGGCTTTTGAAACTGAAAAGCTTTCATGAAATGTGGTTCATTACAGATTATTTTATTATGAACTCGGCCAATTATTACATTGTTAATATAGGCAGAGGTTAGTTTAAAACCTTAACTATTTAAATGTGACAAAAAAAGCAAAAACAATAAGTCTGTAAGTGGGCAAGTACTTTTTCACAGCAATGTAAGTATGCAATACCAAAAAAAAAGGCAATATTTCGAAGAAAGTAGTGTTGAGAGAGCCAGACATTTTGAATGTGTAGTTGGTCTCCTTTTTTCTAATTTTTCTAAGAACATTCCTAGTTTGGCTTGTCTGGAAGATGACATCAGTTACTGGCTGACACATCTGTGTAGCTTTCACGGTAGCAGGAGGCTGAGGACAAACTCAAAAAACTATCTGAAGAATTTCAGGAGGCTGGCGAGCAAGTTTGTTATGGTGTCTCCCCAAACCTTATATAGCAACTTTTAGGCACAATCTAGACTGTTATAAAACACATAGGAAAGGTTAAGCATATTTATGTTCCCTCTTATGTCACTTTGCTTTACAGTTCCTAAGGATTTATTAGGGTTCACAAAGCCATGAAGTAACAGCAGCAAATTAATGGGATTTGTGGAAAAGTAATTAAATCAGTCAAATCTGTAATGTGCAAGAACAGTAAAATCTTACACTGCACAACGTTAAAAAGAAAAACAAATAAAAGTTTCCAAACTACAACATTGGGAATCAGAAGACTAGAAATGAAGGCATTACTGTTACTGAAAAGTTTGTCCTTCTCTCCTTATTTGGTTTTGTTTTTAACTTAAAACACATCTAACAGTATTACCAGAAGATTGAGAGAGAGAGAGCAGAGATTGAACCTAGAGGCCTGATGAGGAAAGAGAAAAACAACACTAGGCTCGAAATGCAGAAGAGGAATCACCCTTCGTGAGGACAGTGAAGGCCTCCAGGACAACAAGACCTTTTAATTTCCAAGTTCTAAAGTCAACTTAAGCAGAAACTGTTTAGACAAGTTGAAACAAATCAACGTTTACGTTTAGTTGGAATTTTACTGTCACAAATCAAGGTTTGCTTGGGACTAAGAACCCGAAAGAGAACTAAATCCAAGAGGGGAAACATGATGGGATTAATAAAATGAAAGTAGGACATTACTAAATTACTGCTAGAAAATGTAACTTTTATGGACATGGGTAGAAACAAAGGCACCTTTCACAGCTTGATTTTAAAAGCACTGTACTAACGTTTAAATTATTTGTCCTTTTGCTTTAATTTTGTCCTCTTCTTGAAGATTCTTGAAGTCCAAAGCAAACTATTCATGAGAATCAAAATGTTTTTCAGTAATAGTTTCAGTTCAAATGGATGATTTTTTTTAAACAATTTGTTTACAACTATGCCCTGAACGCTGTCCAGGGTGCTGATCCTGGGACCATTGGAGATGTGGGATGTTAAGACAGGCCCTCATCAAACGTTAGTATTAAAAAAAAAACTATCTGAGAAAATACAAATAGCATTTTTCAAATAATGTGTTCCTTTTTGAGATTTTTCTGTCATTAGAGAGGTTTCATTTAAATCACTTGGTCAGGTAATAGTCATGCCTGAAGTTGGCTTGTGAAATTGAGCTTAACTTTTTAAAAATATTTTTAATTACAGTTAATTCATGATATAACAATGGAGATTTTTTTTTCTTTTGCTTTCTTCCCTTAAAGAATCACATCATCATTTGAAAACATTTTACACCTTTTAGGTTATCTTATTAGATATTAATGTTGTTTAGTACTTAATGTTTAAATGAACATTTAAATGTTAAAAAAGCAAAAGTAGAAGAACACTGTTTCAGAGCATTGTACAATTGTAAAATATTGTCTGTAACCTCAACCACATAAGTGCTAATTATTTTCTAAAAACAATATTTGCATAAATTATGTAACTCTGCTTAGTAATAAGCTAGAGTGTATGATACATCTATTACTCAAAGTGTTGGTTATTTAGCAGTGCAATCAGCTGCCAGTCTAGAATATGAATTATACACCATTACATCACTAATTAGGTTAATTGTCATAATGACAAATCATTTCCTGTTTTGAAAGTTGTGTTTTTTTGTATTATTGTTAATAGAAGGCATTGTTTTAAAGCCTGATTTTCACTAATCAATTACATAGAGTGTGATTTTAAAAACTAATACCGTCTCTCCATTTATTTCAGATGATATACCAATATATTTCTCCTCTTCCTTCATATATTTTCCTCATTTATGTACCTTCTATCATTTATGTACCCATCTTTTTGTACCAGGATTATCAGGTATTTTCCCAAAGCTCTGTTTCAATTCTGTTAATACAGTTACCTTTATTAAAAAGTAGCCGCAAAAATGTTTCTATAACAAGGAAACCCCCAGTCTCATTCCTCCTCCACACGGAAAAGGTTCATAAAGCCCATGTCAAGTGTCCACCCACTTCAAAGAGTCCAAAGACACCTCTTACACCGGACTGATGCTGAGGAGTTCCCTGGAGAGACAAGGATAAAAGATATGTCTATGATTCCTGAAACTATGAGCATTTAACTTAATATTGACTCTATGTGGGCATTTCAAAGTAACAAGAAGCCGCCTTGTGTTTTACAGACTGCATTTGCTTTAAAGATCAAATGAGGCCAATTACAATGATAAAAAAAAAAACACAAACATAAGCTCACTGTGAAAAAAAAAAAAAAAAAACTAGATAGAAACCTCCCAATTTGGATTTACTTTGTTACACTTGCAGACCAGTGATTGGTATGTAAATACTTTGTCATGCAAGGAGCAGGCACATCTAGAACAGACACCAGAGGGCATCAGTGGTGGCATCAGTGGTGGCATCAGTGGTGGCATCACGAGTGGCGTTTCTTTAGCAGTGTCCGGAGAGTCCGACAGTCAACAGAAAAGGTGAAGGTCACAAGTCACAGAGGATGACTTTTTGACACATGAGACAGACTTAACAGCACTTGATAGAGATCGATAAATGTCGGCTAGAAGTTTGAATGAGGTCAAATGGTCATATGTGTCGCATTGTTTTGATGCAGTTTTGTACCAGTTAACCGTTATTATGACCTAGTTCTAGGTTCAGCTCACATTTTTAAACAAGATTCCTTTTCATAGTTTGGCAGCCAAGTATTTCAAATTAAGTTCACAGCTGAAATATTGACTTATTCGCTTTGGATCACAAACATGTTGGAGTATAAGAAAATATATGAGGAAATCATTGAAGCTTTAGTATCCCCAGGTTTCCAGAGAGAAATTATTCAAATGGGGAAAACAGCAAGCACACAACAGGAGAAGTCCTAAGAACAGAACACATTGTGAATTTGTTTCAGCAAAACTAAGGAAGACTCATCTTCAGCATGATCCACTGAACGACCTCTCGCCTTCCAGGAGGCAGTGAACTGTAAAACTAGCACACACATCCTCAGAGTCACAGAGAAGGTGAACCATTCTCTACGGCAGATGAATTCAGTGGTTCCACCTGGAAATGCCATAACCTTTATTGCAATACTTGTTAAAAGTAATCCCTCTCTTGGGTCTTTCTATTTATTAGGAAAGCATTACCCTGTCCATATCTCAAAACCTAACGTAGCCTCACACTGTTTTGTGCTCAATCAAAACCATTATTTCTTAAACATAAACATTAATCTTCCTGCAAGTGATCAAATGCTAGTACTTCTGTCATAACTCAATTTATCACTGGTCACAAATTGTTTATTGTTGGTCCAAATATTCTTATCAATAATCTGAATTAACCATTTTATAAACATCTGCTTTATTGTTGAATTAATACATATTTTAACATCTGCAGTAGTTTTAATGTGGAGATACCATGAACTCATAGGCTCCATAACTTACTTCCTGAGATCTAGATGTAACCTTTGACCCTAAAGAGCTCAACTTTGAATAAAATTATAGTAAATTAAAGAAATTAAAGAATTCAATTACAGTCTCCCACTTATCCTATACTCTACTGTATTTTAATAAAATAAGCCTTGTTTTTGTTTTACCTTTTATTCTCACGATTTGAGCTGTTGTTCTGTTTATCCGCTGTGTGTGGCCAAGCTTTTAACAATTAGTCATTGTCAAAACAGCCAGAATAAAAGTAGAAACTCCAAAGGGTATTAGGAGACTCTAGTGAGAGAGTACACATGATGAATTTACGTCAGACACTTTCTGCAGTCTAGAGGAGAGTAGAGCGGACTGGGTGGAATGAGTTAGCCCTAAGGTACAACTTCAGGTCACCCCTTTGATCGTAAATTGGAGGAACCTGATGATACAGAGTTCAGTGGCATGCCCCATCTGCAAGTTTTTTTTGTTGTTTTTTTTTTTCTTGAGGATGAGGCAACATCCTGCTAAAGTCTTTCTGCAAGACAATGCATGCACAGCTGAACTGGTGTCCCTGTATGACATTAAGGTCTTTGTGTGGTCAGATCCTTCAACCAAAAAAGATAAATGAGAATAGCTCAAACATTAAGTCCATCTCAGTGTCGATCTGATAGAATTCAAGAATAAGCTAGAACAGATATGGATTAACTTAGAGATAAGTTAAATCAGCTTTATGACTTTGTAACCAGGTCTGAGAAGAGACTGAATTGGAACCAGCATTGTGCTAGAAATGCTGACTGCAATATCTTTGTTCTCATAGCGAACTTACACAAATAGTGACACAAGACCTTCCAAAAGTTCCATTCATTTTATTTTCACCAGTCTGGGTGCTTATTTATTCATGGCAATGAGTGATTTTAATTTTTATAAATAATGTAAAACATATATGAACTAATCTAAAATAAAAAAATATATACATCTCTTTAAGACACAATCTGTGCCTGTATCTTTCATTCAAAGGTTTAGCCTGAGCCTGTCCAAGCTGGAGGAAGAAGATTCTAGACTGCAGTCTGGTGTAGTCATATCTTCAAAGAACAATTTGTGTGACAGAGTGATATAGGCAGCATTTTTATTTACCTAGCATATCCTAAATGTTTGCAAATTAAAGCATTGTGGGGATCTGACTTGGAGGCAATGAATGACAGCTGTAAAAAAAAAAAAAAGATTGGACTATAAAAAAAAATGAAAAGGGAGGGACCTGTACTGCGTGCATGAGTCATCACTCTCATCCCCCACCCCCCAGTCAAACTGTTTTTGTTTTTTTTTCCTTGCAGGTTAGAGAGCTACAGAGCTCCATGTTTTCTTATTGAAAGAATCCTTTATGCAGATAACTGGAGACAGAACTTATTAGGTAAAAGATTTAGAGTTCCATCAAGAATCAAATCAAGCCACTAAAATATAATTTTACATGCAGAAAAGAAATATACCTTCTTATTGTTTTATACTGAAATCTGCTGTATTTGGGTGCGGTTGCATGTTTATATTCATTTTTACCACATTTATATATTGACACCTGTTTGTTTTAAGTTAAAAGAAAAAGAAACATCTACATTTGTCTTCAAATAAACATAATACATTTCTATGCAAAATTGATGATTTAAAAAAAATATATAGTCTATGATTCTATATAGACTGCTGGCAAACGTGTTTGCAACTGACAAGCATATCCTAAAACTTAATATAAAAAGATCCAATGTCCTTGACTTTGTAAAATCACAAATGCCATAAATAAACTGTTTGCTTTTTCATTTTTCATTTGACATTTTCTTGAAAACACACACACATAAATAACAATTTTATTCATCTACTTCCAAACCAAAGAGATGTTTGGCTCAAGATAACTCTGACTTTCTAACATTTGATTGCAAAACATAAACATGTCAGTGCAATTTCATATTTTCTGCTGTAAAAAACTTGGTGGACATTAAAATATTTTTAATTCTTTGGGATTTCAATATGGTACTCATTATTCTGCAAATGATGACAAGGAAAATGGTTCTGATCTGAAGTTTTTTAAGTTGAAGTATTAAGACTCCGTTGTAGCAGCCAGCTCTTGTGCTTCTATCAATAACTCTTGTGAGACTTCATCGCCTTAACTGGGGTCGACCTGTGTTTAATTGAATTTATTAAACATAATTACGATCTTGCACTTGTAGGTAAAATGTCTAACAGCTTGTGTGTGTCCTGAGAAAAGGGAAAAAAACACTAATGATCCAGTAGAGAGAACTATCTGCAGATCTGAGAGATAACATTGTGTGAAAGCACAGATCTGGACAATGTGACATTGTATTTGCAAAGAAGAGTCTATCTTGAATAATTAGAGATGAATGACCTTAATCTGATAGACGAACAATGAATAGGTCTGATGTGATCATAGCTTTATCCCCCATATTCAATAGGAGTATGCAGCATTTTCATTTAATTGATTTTGATGCATTGTATAGACCAGATCGCACATAGGATTGAGGTTAACAGATGTAGGATTTGGAAAAATAATACAATTTCAATATTTGATATGTTTTGATCTCTTAAAGTGTGGATATTTTGTTGAGGAATGTATGAATGTCCCAACTGGTTAAAAATTACAACTTATCATAAATGTCTGTTACAAACCACTACATGTAGATTTGATTCAGGTGTGTTAGACCAGAAAAGACTTCTAAGTCACTGTCCCTTGAGGACTGGAGTTGCAGACTCCTGCTTTATACATTGACTGCTAAAAGTCGCCACCTGGAATTAACTAAGTAGATAGATATGAGCCTCTTGCTGGATAATTGCTGCATGAGCGATTATCTTTCAGTTGGCAATAAGTTAGCTGATGCAATGGGTAGCTTCTCATTTCTTAAACAACCACATTGAATGACATGTCATGGTTGTAGTCTTTTTAAGAACGGTCAAATCATTGGCATTCATCAAGCAGATTAAAAAAATCTAAGGGGATTGTAAAAACTGTCCGTTTACCAATCTGAAAAGAAAGTGGGAAACGCATCAATTTAAATGTGGTTGGAAAATTTCTTTTGAATGCTCATAACCGATGAATAAGCAAATGTTTGGTGAAATCAAATCAGAGGAAGACAACAATAGAGCTCAGGGTTATGTTTAATAGTGAAAGTAAGAGCAAAGGTAACTCAAAGGAACAGCTGAGGTTAAATGGAGAAAAATGTTTCAGTTTGCAGAGGAGCGTAAAGATTGGACCTTGAAGCAATCGAATAGGCTCATGTGGTCCAGATTTTCCCTGTTCCAGAGACATGGGTGTGTCAGGATAAGAAAAGAGGGAGATAAAGTGAGTGTCTCACCCTACCTAGTTTCTACTTTGGAGCAATAAAGCAGGCAAACCCAAGCGTAAAGGTAAAACCAAACCTGGAAGTTTACAAGTTTGGTTTTGCATACTGGTCAGTGCAGAGGATGTTGCACTGATCAGTCTTCAAGCAGCAGCTTAGTCAGATCTAATCTTTTTAGCTGCAAGTATATTAAATCAGTAATTGTTGAGAATAGGGACAAAATGGGTTTTTATTTTCCC